>NC_092333.1:199487500-199557500 GCF_046630445.1 Rutidosis leptorrhynchoides
CCATTCAGGTTATGGATGGCTTTAGTACTTCGAGATTATATTATACATACGAGAGGTTCTTTTTAGGGATATTCTATGCATTAAAGTTAATGTTGGTTACCAGGTGTTCAATTCATATGAATGATTTTATCTTTATGCAGATGAGAGGTTCTGTTTATAAATACGAAAATCTTGTGGTCTATTAAAATTATAGAAATGATCGATTATGATAAACTAATGAACTCACCAACCTTTTGGTTGACACTTTAAAGCATGTTTATTCTCAGGATTGAAAGAAATCTTTCGCTGTGCATTTGCTCAATTTAAAGATATTACTTGGAGTCATTCATGGCATATTTCAAAAGACGTTGCATTCAAGTCGTTGAGTTCAATAAAGATTATGATTAAGTAAATGACAGATTAGATCACTTATAGTTGGATATTATGAAATGGTATGCATGCCTGTTAACTTTCAATGAATTGAAAGTTTGTCTTTTAAAACAAATGCAATGTTTGTAAAATGTATCATATAGAGGTCAAATACCTCACAATGTAATCATATGTTATTGTATTCATTCTTATGGATTAAGATAGGTCTTTACATGTGGTATCAGAGCGGTGGTCTTAGCAAACCAGGTCTTGCATTAGTGTGTCTAACTGGTCGTTGTTAGGATGCATTAATGAGTCTGGACTTCGACCGTGTCTGCATGTCAAAAGTTTTGCTTATCATTTCTTATCGGAAATTACGTGCTTATCATTCTTAAGTCTAGACACATCTTACTGGATTGATTGCATGAATAGTGTATAGACAAAATTCATATCTTAGCGTATCTGCTAATTCATATCTTAGCGTATCTGTTACTGTAAACTTTGCCTGACATATTCCGTAAATTCTTCCGTAATCTACGAAATCTTTTAATCTATATATATAGATATTCCATGTAAGTAGAATACCATCCGATAGCCAGGAATCATTTCATATCGAAAAATCTTTTATTCAATCGTACGAAATGGAACTCTCCACTAGTTCAAGTCCCTCGAATTCCAATATGGAGTTTCACTCAAGCTCCGAAAGCAGTGTGACCGGAATGGACCAACCAATCAGCCATCATCTATTCTAGATGAATTGGGGATGGGTTCGTAGCCTCCTTAATCATTGGAGACAAGAAGAAGGCGATCCTTTCTATCCACCACATTGCTCTCTTGGTGAAGAACCTGAAGCAGTTACCGGCGAACCTATTCGAGACACCATTTTCTCTCTCATTTCCAGAGTGTCTCGTCAGGATTGTATATTATCTCAAATTCTAGATCTTATTCACCTGCTCGTCCGAACCGCCAATCATCCTGGTGTAATAGAAGAAGTCAATGAGCTTCGCGCTCGGGTAGTGGCTTTGGAGAATATGGTGCAAAGGATACAAGCACCAACAGCAGCACCGGCACCATCAACAACACCAACAGTACCATTACCACCACCAACAACAACCGCATCGCAAACCTCAACTTCACTATCCGCCCCACGAGCATCAACATCACACTCACCATAGATATCAAGGAGTACCAACAACAACCAACGATGAAGTATTGATTCATAACTTCATCGGAGAAATATTATACGGTGATTATGTAATCTCTAAAGTTTTAGAGATTATTTATTCAAGTCATAGCCGTAAACCAAGATGAATGGATGGATAGAAGTGATACAGGGAAGAATAGAAATCCTGACAAGGATAGTGCACGAATTACAAGCTAGACTGTTTACCAGCAGCATCAACAGTACCGCCAGCATCACCGTCAGTATTACCAACACCAGCAACATCTGTAACACTATAAGCTCCATCAATTACATAACCACTAACGATATTAACAACACAATCACCAATAGGTATATCGAAATAACGAGTTATGAAGTATTAACTCATTTCCACTAAAGGATTTATATGTATATCTTATATATATAAATTTTTAAACCATAATAAATCTTTTCGTACTAAGCTATTATGTGTGAATTTTAACTACTCGGTTAATTCATATTACTAATATGCTATGATGTACATCCTTTGTGAGCAATTTAACCACCGTTAACTACAATCTCTATCTCAATTCAATAAATTTCATGTCATAATAAACCATGTGTACTATTCAAATACCTGTTTGATATTACACTTTCATTTTCACTGTACTCGGAACTTTCTAGATAACATCATTCGTACCTTGCAAAGTTCACAAGAATTCCACAAACACCAACATCATGCATCAACAAATAACGAAGTATTGATTCATAATTTCAATTATATTGAAGAAATACTCTGTAAAAGTTATGTAATTTCTAAAGTTTTAGGAATCATTCAATTCTAGTTTCAACTATAAATCAAACGAGTTCAATTTAATAGTAACTCATTAAATCTATATTACATCTAAAGAAAATATACACATATATTTTCATAAAGACTGTAATAAAATTCTTTTGTACAAAATATTAATTGTGAAAAAAAATTTAACGGGTAGGTAATACCCGAGAGATATATAAATTCACAATTAATATGTTACCTTATTCGAATCTGATTCCGCAATCATTAACTATACTCTCTACTTTCACAACAATATACATTCTTTTATAGAAATCAAAACAACCATACTCATTCAAATCCAATTATATATTCTGATTTTGAAACCTCAGAATTCAATTCGAGATATAACCGGTATCATCACTCTTAGATTCCTACATCTTTCAAAGCTATACTTTGACTTCAAAACTGTGCTAGAACAACATATGTACATTGACGATTACAATCTGTGTTCAAACCCTTCAAAATTCCTAAAGACACTTCAAATAATGAACAATCAAGATGATGATTCAATCACATGTTACCTACAATTATGTACTTGAAAAACCCTCGAAACCAAAGTCATAGTTTAACACGTATCCGTCTCAAACCTTTGGCATTTATTAGCTAAAATAACTTTTCAAATTTTTTTTTTCAAAATAGACAGTTTTGTCACAGCTCCAGCAAATCACCTTCAATTGTTCATTCGAATAAGCCTTATTATAACGATTACCCCTTCATCATTGTTACCTGGGAACCTTTCATATCTCGCCACATTAGCAGTAAACTTATCAACAACTTCATTAATCTTTAAGCCTCTTCGAAAAATCACAATACTTATTCATTGAAGTTTTATCAAGTACTCATCTACAACTTGTAACAATAATTGTCATACCAACTACTGGGAATTAGCAATCAGTATTTTGAATCTCGCAACATTTCTACGCCAACAGTTATATATATACATATTACGTCTGACTCCTAGGCTTACGTACTTCGAATGTGAAGTTTCTGAAAAACACCCTAAACTGCGAACTAGTTCTCCGGTTTTTAGAAAAATGCTGATGAAGCAGCAAAAACTGTAAATGACCTTAACAGTCAAAAGTTTGATAATAAAGAACAATGTGTTGCCAAAGCTCAGAAAAAGAGAAGATTTGGTACTGAGAAACAGATTGAGCATACTATGAAGGAAGCTGTGGACAAATCACTAAGACTAAATTTTCCTACAAAGGATCCAAATGATTCAGTGCCTGCTGTAGTCATTAATGAATACCTTACTCCTGACTCTAAACTTTTAAGGACAAATCTCCTTCATCATCCATCGATATTAGAAATTCTAAGATATCATCGTATCTTTCATTATAAATAACCTCGATATTTCTGAGGATATCTTCATAGCTATCCTTATCTGAAATCAATTATCTCTTCGAGCTATCTGTGTTACATCATAAAAGAAACTATTTTAGTTTCTAAATTCTGAAACCTTCGAGTTTATAATATGAATGTTTTTGAAGAAGTGTTAAGAACTGAAGCATGAGTTAGTATAATATAATGACACTTGATCAATGTGATTATATTACAGTAAGTTATGCTGAGTTTCTAATGGAACATGAAGATTCACAGACCATACCGTCATCATGTGCCATGTTACACGACTCTAGTATTCTATTTAACCTCTAAAAATATCAAGAAAATATTTTTCTTGATGATTCGGTCTTTTCCGAGGTATTCTAGTAATTTGACAAATCAAGATCATGCCATTACCATTTCCTTCTTAAGAACATTAACTATGTTCATTCTAAAATTCATATCTACGAATTCTGGACCATTACATACGGTGCTTAATCGCAAGAAGAGGAAACAAATTAATGAAGCTCTGAAATAGAAATAGGAGTATAAATCGCAGCAAATAGAAGGGAGCATTAACTATGGATGTCAATGATTATAGAAAAATAGAAACAGAGACATCGAAATATAAGGGAAGATATAAAGCCCAACAATAACCTAGAAATTACAAACCGTGTATATCAATGCGTATAGCAATTTAAAGACACGGGAGAACTAAAAACACTATAAAACCAACAGTATAGTAGAAGTGAATAGATTCTTCCAGCAGCAGATGAAAAAGAAGAATGACAGATATGAAGGTTAGGAATATATCAAGAATCAGAACAGGATGGAGCATATTGACGAATACTTTAAAGTATGAGTTGAGGGAGAAAGAATAGAAAGTATGGGTTGTGGAAATAATGAAATGAAGGGGATAGATATATAGTAAAATATCCAACAGAGCAATCAAAACAGATTATCGCATTTAATCCAAGCGGATCCTAATTTCCTTAATTACCGAAGAATCAAATCTTATTACGAAGATTTTCTCCAAATCTCTTGAACTCTGAAAATCAACCTTATCTACGTTAAAAGATATGACGAAACTTTACCTTTCTCATTTCACTCTTTTGTGATAACTTCACTCGTACACTTCACTTAAGCAAATTGTTTTATCCATATTACTCAATGA
Organism: Rutidosis leptorrhynchoides; assembly: GCF_046630445.1. Taxonomy (NCBI): domain Eukaryota; kingdom Viridiplantae; phylum Streptophyta; class Magnoliopsida; order Asterales; family Asteraceae; genus Rutidosis; species Rutidosis leptorrhynchoides. Next base: position 199,492,325 of record NC_092333.1, read on the forward strand.
TGATAAAACTCTATTTATCGACTCATATTTGTCATGAAAACATTTTTATGGTTAGCCATGACGACCACGATCAAATTTCAAGGACGAAATTTCTTTAACGGGTAGGTACTGTGACGACCCGGAAATTTTCGACCAAATTTAAACTTTATCTTTATATTATTCCGACACGATAAGCAAAGTTTGTTAACTTTACATCTCAAGAATTTTAAATTTTGTTCATACATTCATTTAACCTTGACCAGACCTTGACGATTCACGAACCATTATAATTGGATAAGAATATATACGTATATATATATATGTATATATATTATAACTTGAAAACATAAACAAGGTATTAGGTATAATAATTTACATGATCGTATTTACCAACAGAATTAAAAGACGATACCAAATAATTGAGTTATCAGATTCTTTATGATATGATTTACGTGTCTCTCTTGAGAGGTCCACTTTGACTTAAGAAATCTTTCCATTTTAACAATATTCGGAAAATGATAATGTGATTTACGAGTAAGAACAAATGTTTCTATTATCGAGAATTAGACAAAGGTTAGTGGAAGACTAAATTACATAATAATCCTTTGATTTAGTTTCAAATGTACCAAAATGCTTTACGATATAATAGAACTCGATTATTTAAGATGTCGTTGATTAATTAACGTGAGATGGAATATTGGTTGTTAAATATGTAGATAACTTGCAACGTCTATTTAAAATGTGTTTAGGTATATTGAATTCAAATTAATTAAGTGACTGATAGTAACAATTGGTTATTGTTTCGATTGATACTTAGTCATGTTAATTAGAATGTTTTAGAAGTTAAAACAAATAATGGCGCATAAATGAAGTATATCAAATTAAGTTTTAAAGTATAAACGATACGTGTAATAATATTTTCTAAACGAAATTTAAAACGAACTTTGAAATATAATTAGTTTTAAAAAACAAAATATTATATCATTACATAAATATTACTTACGATATGTACAAGTTTATTTTTTTAAATGAAAATATATATATATTACAATGTAATATTAATTTAGTTATAAGACGTGTCAATTTAAAATAATACTTTTATATATATAATGAACTGATGATTTATAGAAGCAAATGAAAATAACACTCAAGTGTATAAGTTACATTTATTATATGATAATTTATCAATGCATAAGTCAAACTTTTATTAATGGTACACATCACGAAACATAAAATGCAAGTTTTCTAAACGTACGAAACGTCGTTCGAAAAACCGAAACTGAGACATAAGTCGAGTGTCAATGCACGAGTCGTTTGAACTAAATTTACAATTTAACTATATACGTAAATATAATATTATATATAATTAATTATATAAATTAAATATATTATATATATAATAATATATCACGAGTGTCGGCAGAGATTTTAGTCGATTGTGAGCTGTCAAGAGGCATCATGCGATCGCATGGATGTGCCCTCTTAATCCCATGTGTTCGCATGGGAAGAGGTTGGTGGATACATACTATAAAACTCGATCGAAGTCTGGTTCTCTGAATCATTTTTCATCACACACTCCGTATTATTATTAATATTTATTATTATTATTATTTTTATTATTATTATTATTATTATTATTAATATTAATATTATTATTAGTAATCGTATTATTATTCTTATCAATGGCGTCAATATTAGTATTATTAGACATAAAATATTACGACGAGGTCAGGAGCGAGTTATTTCAAAATGGATTTTTCGAGAGGGATAGAGCTAAGGAAATTATGGGTTATAGCTATGGAGCTTATGGGTAATGTTTGGGGGTATGCTCGTGAGGTCAATCTAGTGTATATCATCTCCGTTGCGCCTACGTACTTTCCTGCAATATTGAATCTCAATATTGATACGTGAGCACTCATAACTTAACTTTTACATATTAATAGTGTATCCCTGACTAGTGTCAAGTATATTTGATTATGCATGCTTGTATATTTAATTTTTTTGTTAGATAGTTTATGATAAATTATGAATTTATTACATATGCGACTGAGATAAGGTATATGATATGCATGTCATTGAAATGCTGACGAAAAATCAATAAATTTTCATTTAGGAATCGTGTGGTTTTGATGAACGGTTTAAAAGATATAGTCAACTGAATTATTATTAATTTTAGTATTATTATTATTGAAAATGATTATTATTACATCGTCGTTATTATCGTCGTTATTTGATTATTATTATTATTATTATTATTATTATTATTATTATTATTATTATTATTATTATTATTATTATTATTATTATTATTATTATTATTATTATCATTATCATTATTGTTATCAATATAGGTATTATCATTAAAATTGTTATTGATATTGTTATTACTATAGTTATTATTAAAAGTTAACATTTTTATAAAAACTATTTTATATTTTTTATTAGTACTATTAAAAGTATCATTTATATTAAAATTATCACGTTTGTTAAAATTATCAATTCTAATAAAAATATTATTTTTATTATCTTTATCATATTAGGATTAATATTAAAAATTTATCATTTTTAATATGATTATTTTTATAAAATATTATTACGATTCTTATTATAATAATTATATAGTAATTATTATTAAGATAAAATATATTATTGGGAAATTATTATTATCATTTTAGTATTATTATTATTAAAATTATCATTTCAAATAGAATTATTATTTACATATAAAATAATATTATTTATTATTATTAAAAATTATCATGTTTATCTGAAAATATCGTATAGATCTTAAACCTATATTTTTTTTAAAATTAACAACAATACTATTACCATCATTATTATCATTAATATGAATATAATATTTTTATCAGAAATATTATTATAACATTTGTATTACTACAAAAGATTATTATTTATTATCAAGATTATTATTATCATTATTAATAGAATAATAATAATTATTATTATTACAAAATAATACAATTTTTATTTATTATTATTATCAATATTATTTTATCAAATAAATATGTGATACAAAGATATTTTTACCACGCGTAATATAATTACATTAATAATACCTACCACTATAGTGTTACGATATTAAGTGAATTTTATAAATTTTACTACTTAAGATATATGAAAGAATATTTTATCATATATAAACTTTAATATAAAATTTTTATTAATAAATGACTTTTATTATTTACTCCAATAAAATCTACTAAAAATATTTAAATATATAAAACGACTATATTTAAACTATATAATAATCATGTATAGATTTTGGAAATCATTTTGGTCAAAATGACTTTTGTTGACTTTTGCATATTAGTCTCGAGCATTAGGATTGCGATACACTACGACCTAACCTAAATTGTTAGACAGTTATTGACTAACATATAAATATATATAATTAATATAGGTTCATGAATTCGAGGCCAACTTTGCACTTGTTCAATGCCATCATATGATTAATTACTTCGAAATACAATATTGTGAGTTTCATTACTCCCTTTTTTATATATATTTTTGGGACTGAGAATACATGCACTGTTTTTATGAATGTTTTATGAAATAGACACAAGTAATCGAAACTACATTCTATGGTTGGATTATCGAATTTGAATATCACCCCTTTTAGCTTGGTAACCTAAGAATTAGGCAGACGAGAGGTTCTGTTCCTAATTGACGTGAATCCTAAAGATAGATCTATTGGGCCTAACAACCCCCGTTCAGGTTATGGATGGATTTAGTACTTCGAGATTATATTATACAGACGAGAGGTTCTATTTGGGGATATTCTATGCATTAAAGTTAATGTCAGTTACCAGGTGTTCAATTCATTTGAATGATTTTATCTTTATGCAGACGAGAGGTTCTATTTATAAATACAAAAATCTTGTGGTCCATTAAAATTATGGAAATGATCGATTATGATAAACTAATGAACTCACCAACCTTTTGGTTGACACTTTAAAGCATGTTTATTCTCAGGATTGAATGAAATCTTCCGCTGTGCATTTGCTCAATTTAAAGATATTACTTGGAGTCATTCATGGCATATTTCAAAAGACGTTGCATTCAAGTCGTTGAGTTCAGTAAAGATTATAATTAAGTAAATGACAGATTAGATCATTTATAGTTGGATATTATGAAATGGTATGCATGTCTGTCAACTTTCAATGAATTGAAAGTTTGTCTTTTAAAACGAATGCAATGTTTGTAAAATGTATCATATAGTGGTCAAATACCTCGCAATGTAATCATATGTTATTGTATTTGTTGTTATGGATTAGGACGGGTCTTTACACTGGCCAGGCAAGCCAAACGGCCTGCCAAACAGCTTGCCTAGCTCAGAAACGGCCTACCAAACGGCCTCAGCAAACGGGCCTTGCAAACGGGCTGGCCTGGCAAATGGCCTTGGCAAACGGCTTGCCAAACGGCCAACCAAACGTCCTGCCAGCCGTTTGCAGGCAGAATTCCAAGTCTATTTATAGGGCTTTCTCCATCCATTTCAACACACACTCAATTTGCAATTCATTTTATATTTTCAAGTTTTAGGTTAGTTTTTAATAGTAACTAGCTTAGCTTTTATTTTCTGGAGGATATCCCGACGAGTCCCTGCGATCTCGGGCAGATTTCTTCGGCCTTTTCAGGTTTTTATCTGAAACGCTTGTCTTTTGTTTTAAACATGTATTCTTACCTTTTATGTTTAATAATGCGTTCCGATATTACCATGATAGCCTAATTAATCTGTCTGTTGACATGATAGAAGTTTGGGTTAGCGTAATTATGTTAAATTAGTACGGTTATCTTTATTATGCTGAACTAGGAAGTTCGATAGATTTGTATGCTAGCATCTTAAGGATTGACCAACCTAGGTTGTGATCAGGACTTGTCCACCTATATGAACTTAGCTACTTCATAGGATTAAAACCCATGGTTATGCTGTATCTGAAGATTCTATGAACTCGGTATGGCCGGAGTTCCCGAGAGGCATTTAATGCGCTTTTAGGAGACGGAACTTAGGAATTGAGACATGAATGACCTAGTATACCTATTGACTGTTCCGAAGAGACCTCTTAGGAGCTGTTAAGATCTTTCCAGTGCCCTGACTGTATGATCCAAACCTATTGCATGTTCTTGTTTGATTGTTGCCTTAGGATTAAGCCATATCAACTGTTTAGGTACCTGTTACGTTTCTATCTGCTTTACTATCATTATATTAACTTTAATGATGTATAATGTTTGTCTTGGTTTGATCTCATTAGTATGATGAAATGGTTGTTAGTTTTCATTTAAGATTTTGTTAACTTAATCCGAAGGACTCCTTCCGTTTGTGATCAGTGTTCAATCAACACGGCACGTTGTTATTCAGTTAACCAAACTGATAACGAGGATTAGGATTAGAACTCAACTCACTAATAAACCTAGTGCTTTACAAAGGATAACCTTCGAGGTATAGTCACGTTCCAGTTATTCAACCACGTGACATACTTTTCGCTACTCAACAAGAACTCTGAGAGTCTAGAGATAAGTAGGTCTGTGTAATTGTCTCATCCAACCAGATCTATACCATTTCAATCACAAGCTTTAATATCAACATAATTACCTTTTCATAGCCCAAACTAATATCTTGGTCAACATTTCCTTGATCTGCACACTCCGAACATCCTCCCGCATTATTTACTTTTTCGCAATTAGGACTTTAGCTTAAACCAACTACTATCTTTTATCCAGGTAATTTAAATAAAAGCCAATTATCCACTTGATCTTCAATTCGTTAAACCATTCAAAAGCACGACCCTAGGTTAACTTACACCTTCTACATTAGAAAGTTAAAGTAAATTTAGGCCTCACACAATATAAATTAAACGAACACCTCTGTATGTTATACCGAATCTGACGCCCTGCGACCTAATGACACCGCACGAATAAAACCGTCCGTTTTGGCTATATCAAAAAGCGCATCATCAGAAAACTAAAAAAAATGTGTTTATATTTAATTTTATTTATGTAATGTTATTTAGTAATGTATTATATTTCTTTCATTTATGCTTATTCATTCTATAAATAAAAATGATGCACCACACCGCAACGATTCATTGATTACGAATTGAACAAATTTTGAAGGAATCTAAAGTTATCTAAGTCTGAGACAGCAGATATTTCAATCAGAAAACTATTTGAAGATTTAGTTATCTACATCCGAGGGGGAGAAGATCATCAGATCATCTGATATAGAGAACTCAAATCATTCCGTCCACAATGCTAACTTTTAGCCGGACCTTACATCTTTTGTCTGTGGTATGGGGTTGTACCTATTGGACTAGATAGCAAGGGGCAACTTCTGGAAGATATCTTAGCATATCATTCCATCACTCAAATATATATCACTACCATCCATCCATTATACATCATACGGTTTTTGTTCAAGTATGGGGTTTATAGCGGTCGGTATGCGTCTTTTAAAAGTATGTAATAAATTTGAGACAAACAATGTTATGTGAAACAAAATGTGTAAGTTTAAGGTATAAGCTCATGGCTGACAGGGTTGCTAGAAACATTGTGATGACCCGGGAATTTCCGACCAAATTTAAACATAATCTTATATGATTCGACTCGATAAGCAAAGTCTATTAAACCGAGTCTCATTATGTTTGAACTATTTCATGATAACATTTGACCTTTAACTATTTCCGACGATTCACGAACCTTTAATTGTAACTAAGAATGTAAATATAAATAATTATATATAAAACTAATTATATTAGTATTAATGAACTATTAAGTAATTTTGTTATTATAAAAGATAACATTTAATAACTAAAGATTTTCATTTTGAATATATATAGTATATTGTATATAAATGATTCAAACATATTTTACCAACGTTATCAAAATATTAAATGTACAATGTTATACTTTGTAGTTAATTGTTTAATATACATAATTAATCATCTACTCAACATTTAAAACATGATTTTATATATATGGTAGTATACATATATACATAAATATAACTATATATATATGATTTTATACATAATTATTATATTATGTATATGTAGAAATTTATAATATATCTATGATGAAATAATGTACTATTTTAATAAATATATATAATACTTACATATATAAAACATTTATATTTTTCATAATTACATACATAAGTATAATATAATTAGTATGTAAATAAATATTATAATATATTTATATTAAAATGCATAAATATATAATATTCAGTATATGTTACAATACATATTACATAATTATTAAATATTACATAATAATAGATGATATTAATAAATTAAATTTAAATACAAATATAGTTGTTGTAGTAATGTTATTTGTATCGTCAAATATCAATATTTGTATTCATAATATCACTTTATATCATATAAAGATGAAATTGGATGTATAAATTAGATTATTATTACTAATATTATTATTATCGATAAAATATTAATATTATCATAATTAGTATGGTATTATTATTATTATTATTATTATTATTATTATTATTATTATTATTATTATTATTATTATTATCATTTTTACAATTATTATTATCATTAATATTATATTTATCATTATTATTAATTTTATTAATATTATTAGATATTAATAGTATTGTTATTATATATTATTATTATTAATTAAAAAAAACAGTAGGGATCTATATTATACGTTTGACCTCTGTATCCTTTATCTCTATTATTATTATTTTTTTTGTTTCTTTCCTGCTCCAAACTCGTGAACCTGTGTTGACATTTTCTCCATTTTTTATCAACCGATCTCTATTATTACAAAATGATTATGTATAATTGCAAATCAAATAAAAAGAAAATCCAATGGGATTAAAGAGCACAGCGATATTTTTTTTTTCTTCTTCTCTGCACGCTCCAATTTTTTTTTCTCTTAATTCAATTTCGAATAAAGTTTCAAAATCTAAAAATGCAGAAAGGTTAGAAATCTTTCTTTGAATCTATCTGCAAAATCTCAACTCTCAAATCTTTATATCGATCTTGAATTTTGAAGTCAAAGTTTAGTTTAAAAAAAGTCAACAATTGTTCTTGAGACAAATTCGCGTTCGTGTATATGTTTCTGATCAAATTGACGATTCCAGTAGTTTTTATACATGTTTAGAAAACTATTTCGTGTTATAAACATTATCTATAATGTTATCTATTACGAAATCAATTTTTTTTTGTTTTGTTCCAAGAACCGACGCTGCAGTAGGCCTTTAATGTTTTTTTTTTTTTTTTTATTTTAGAACCCAAATTATTTTTTTTTCTGTAATGTTTTGAAGCTTTAAAAGGAACCCTGATTTTTTTGTTTTTTTTTTTTTTGGTTATTGATGTTTTGTTGAATCCATGAGACTTGTGGAGACGAAGAGGAATAGAAGAAAAACAGTTTATATATAAAATTTAAATTCGATATTAGTACATAGAATCAGAATTGGTGGGATGGTCGAGAGTGTTTGCGTGTGAGCATGTGGTCACGAGATCGAGTCCAGAGGACGGTAGTTTTTTTTTTTTTTTTTTGAAACTCTTTTCATGTGAGGTAGTTTTCTTTTCTAATTTTATTATTGTTATTATATATTAATTATTATTAGTATTATTATTATTATTGTGATTGTTTTGATTGTTATTGTTATTGTTATTATTAGTATCATACTTGTTATCATATTTGAAAGTATTATAGACATTACTATTATTATTTTGATAGGTATTAATAATATTATTATTAGTAATAAACTTATCATTTTAGTATTTTATCATCATTAGGATTATGATTATCATTATTATTATTATGAAGGAAATAAAAATATATTATTATCATCAATATTAGAATTTGTACCGGTTTATAAATAATAGTATCATCAGTACATTTACAATTAATAATATCATATTTATCAGTATCATCATTAATATTTACTAGTATTATTATGATTATCATTTATCATTTTATAAATATTAGAACCCTTATTATTAACATAAGTATGGTATTAGTATTAATATTATTTTAGAGTTATTATTATTAGTATCATTAACAGTTATCATTTTCATTTTTTTTGCTATTAGTATTATCATTATTAATAAAATTATTATTATTATTAGTAAATCATTATTATCTAAATTATTATTTTAACAAATAAATCTTTTGTACACTATATATATACTTATGGTATATACTAGGATTGTATTAATAATTCACATAACAAACTAATAAAATTTCATAAATACAATACTAACCACAAATATATGTATATAAATATATTAATGTCACTATTTATATAAAGGTAAATCATTATAGATATATATACATAAAATCGATATATATATATAAAATATAACTTAAAATATAATATAAGTATACGTTTTAAAATAAAGGTTAGAATAAATTCTACAAAACTATAATATATAAATAATACATATTAATAAATGAAATTTTGTAACTTACATTATACGTATTAATATATACACAATTGATATAGGTTCGTGAATCCGAGGCCAACCCTGCATTGTTCAATGACGTCATATGTATTTTTACTACAAAATACAGTATCGTGAGTTTCATTTGCCTTTTTACCCTTTATATTTTTGGACTGAGAATACATGCGCAACTTTTATAACTGTTTTACGAAATTGACACAAGTACGTGAAACTACATTCTATGGTTGGATTATCGAAGTCGAATATGCCCCTTTTTATTAAGTCTGGTAATCTAAGAATTAGGGAACAGACACCCTAATTGACGCGAATCCTAAAGATAGATCTATCGGGCCCAACAAGCCCCATCCAAAGTACCGGATGTTTTAGTACTTCGAAATTTATATCATGTCCGAAGGAGGATCCCGAAATGATTGGGATATTCTTATATATGCATATTGTTAATGTCGGTTACCAGGTGTTCAATCCATATGAATGATATTTTTGTCTCTATGCATGGGACATATGTTTATGAGAAATGGAAATCTGAAATCTTGTGGTCTATTAAAATGATGGAAACGATTGTTTAAGTTAAACTAATGAACTCACCAACCTTTTGGTTGACACTTTAAAGCATGTTTATTCTCAGGTACGAAAGAAATCTTCCGCTGTGTATTTGCTCATTTTATAGATATTACTTGGAGTCATTCATGGCATATTTCAAAAGACGTTGCATTCGAGTCGTCGAGTTCATCAAGATTATTATCAAGTCAATTATAGTTGGATATATTATGAAATGGTGTGCATGCCTGTCAACTTTCGATGTAATGAAAGTTTGTCTTTTCAAAAACGAATGCAATGTTTGTAAAATGTATCATATAGAGGTCAAGTATCTCGCGATGTAATCAACTGTTGTGAATCGTTTATAATCGATATGGGCTTCGTCCGGATGGATTAGGACGGGTCTTCACAGTTGGTATCAGAGCGGTGGTCTTAGCGAACCAGGTCTTGCATTAGTGAGTCTAACTGATAGTCGTTAGAATGCATTAATGAGTCTGGACTTCGACCGTGTTTGCATGTCAAAAGTTTTGCTTATCATTTAGTGTCGAAAAATTATTTGCTTATCATCCTTAAAGTCTAAGACACGTCTTACTGCCTTTATTGCATAGACAGTGTATAGTTAAATTCATATCTTAGCGTATCTGTTATTGTTACCTTTGCCTGACAGCTTCCGTAGATTCCTCCGTAGCTTATGGGATTTTAGTATTATATATGCATATGTAAATTATGTATTGCAGGGTACTAATCTACATCCTATAATCTATTTCTTATCGAAAATCCTTCATCTGATCGTACGAGATGAATCCCTCAACCAGTTCGAGTCCATCTGATTTCGATAGCTATTTCGATAGTTATTCCGACAGCTATTTCGATATGGATTTCCACTCGAGCTCCGAAAGCAGAGTAACCGGAATGAATCGATCAATTAGCCATCATCTATTCTGAATGAATTGGAGATGGGTTCGTAGTCGACTTAATCAATGGAAACGCGAAGAAGGCGATCATTTCCACTAACCAAATTCACCTCTTGACAATGGACCTAAAACATTTACCGGCGAACCTGTTCGAGACACCATTTTCTCTCTCATTTCCAAAGTATCTCATCACGATCATATACTATCTCAGATTCTAAACCTCATTCATCCGCTCGTCCGAACCGACAATCATCCCGGTGTAATAGAAGAAGTTAACGAACTTCGCGCATAAGTTGTAGTCTTGGAAAATATGGTGCAAAACGTACCAGCTTCATCCAAATCACCGGCACCAACGGTACCACCAACAACCCAAATTTCAATATCACATGCCTCAACATCTCAATCGATACCTCGAGTATAATCATCATTCTACATGACATTCTACATCAGTTATATTCGTTCGACATGGTGATTATGTAATCTCTAATGTTTTAGAGATTATTTATTCTAGTTCCAACTGAAAACTAAATGAGTTTAATATCATGTTAACTCATTAAATTCATGATTACATCTGAAGAAAATATATATGTATATATGTTTTCATAAAGATTGTAATTAAAAATTCTTTTGTACAAACTGTTAATAATAAAAATATTTTAACGGGTAGGTAATACCCGAGGAATATTTAAATTTCACATTAATAAGTTACACTGTATATTCTTCGAATCTGATTCAACAGTTATTCACTATCCTATTTACAACCACCGGGATACTTATCCGTTCACCAAAGAATAACTATTTTCATTCAAATTCAATTTCATATTTGAATTTTGACCTATCAGAATCCAACAAGTGGCATAATGAAGAAATAATGGACACAATAAAAATTGATTAGAAACAGACTAATTAACAATATTAAATTTTATTAAGAAACCACGCTAACAAAATCCTAGCTAACTGTTCCTAGCTAACTGTTAATTCCGTATTACATTTTATTTATCGCAATTTATTTTATCGCAATTTATATTCTCGCAATTTTATTTATTGTCATTTAATTTCTGTTATTTACTTTACGCACTTTATTTATCGTCATTTAATTTCTGTTATTTATTTTACGCACTTTAAATATCGGGACACGTATACAAGGTTTTGACATATCATATCGACACATCTATATATATTATTTGGAATCACCATAGACACTCTATATGCAGTAATGATCGAGTTCTCTATACAGGGTTGAGGTTGATTCTATAATAATATATATACTTTGAGTTGTGATCGAGTCTGAGACATGTACACGGGTCACGATACGTATTAATTAATTCAAATATTATATATTAAACTATATATGAATGATTGCACTGTCAACTGTGGACTATCGACTGTGGACTAATAACATTGGACAATTAAAATGAATTAAAATATTGAATATAACATATGAAACTAAACAATTCTTCAAGTTTGCCACTTGATTTCGTCTTAAACCTCATTTGTATCTTCACGATTACATTCTGCGTTCAAACCTTTCATGATTCTTGAAAACACCTCAATCGATAGGATGAATCAACCGCACTTCATCTACGGAAGGAAAGATTTATGCATATAGTTATGCACCTGAGAAACTCTCGGCAATTGAGTAAAAGTTCAACACGTAGCCGCGTCAGATCCTTTGGCATTTATTAACAAAAACAACTTTGCGATCCCTTTTCAAAATTAGCCAATTTTGTCACAACTCCAACAAGTCAACTTCGACTTTTCGTACGAAACAACCTTATTATAACGTTTATATATACGCGTGCTCTTTTATTGTTACCAGGTAACCTTTCACATTCCATCATATTACCATCAGCGTTTAATCATCTAAAAACACAATTCTCCTGAAACCACCTCGGATTAATAACCGATGATTCAGATATCATAGCATTAAATGAAGAGGAAACAGAAAAATGGTAGATGGTCTAAACGGACAAAAGTTTGATGATAAAGAAAGGAGTGTTAGGAACGCTCGATAGAAAATTGGGTATTGAAAAACAGATTGAGTTACCCATGAAGGAGACCAAGGACAAATACAAGGACCAAATCCTATATTCAAAGGATTCAGGTAATTCTGGATCCGTTGAAATCTTTAGAGAATATCTTGCTCCGAAGTCATGTTAAAATCTTGCGGAAAATCTTTCTCCATCAACCGTCGAACTTAGAAATTCCAAAATATCATCATCAATATCTTTGATATTTCTGAGGATATTTTCATAAATATTCTCGTCCGAAATTATATACCTCTTCGTGCTTCCTGTGTATCAATATATTGGAAACATTCAATAGAAAATATAGTACCGAAAAGCAGATTATGCGAAACTATGAAGAAAGCCGTGGATAAATCACAAAGAATAAGTTTGACTTCAAAGAATCCAAATAATTCAATGTCTGCTAAAGTCTATAGTGAATAACTTGCTCCTTACTCTAAACCCTTGCAGACAATAGTTTCTATCATCCTCTGATCTTAGATATTCTGAGATATTATCGTACCTTTCATTATAAATATCCTCCATATTTCTGGAGATATTTTTATAACTATTCTTATCTGAAATCATTAATCTTTTCGTGCTATCAGTATTACATCATATAGAAACTGTTAGTTTCTATATTCTGTAAATTTTCAAGATTAAAATATGAATGTTATTGTAGTAATGATGGGAACTGATGCATGAGTTAGTATAATATAATGACACTTGATCAACGTGATTATATTACAGTAAGTCATGCTGAGTTTCTAAATGAAACGTGATGATTCACAGATCATAACGTCATCATGTGCCATGTTACATAACTCTTTCATCCTACTTAACTCCGTAACAAATCAAGAAAATGTATTCTTGATGGTTCTATCTTCCGTGATGTTGATAAATTTGAAAATCAAATCGTGCTATCACGTTCCTTCATGCTTAGAACATTATAATCATTCGAAACTCTATATCTATAAATTCTGGACCATTATTCGCTTGACTTGAAGTCGGGAAGAGAAAACAAAAGCATAGAGCTTTGAAATATAAGGGAGAATATAAAGTCCGATAACAACACATAAATTACAAACCGTGTATATCAATGTTTATCGCAACATAAAGACACGGGAGAATTAAAAACATTATAATCCCGAGGGCGAAGTAGAAGAAAGCAGATTCCTCTGGTGGAAGTTGGAAAAGGAGAATGATTGTTGCGATAGTAAGGATGAGGACAAGGATCAGAACTGGATTAATCATTTTCAGAATCTTTTGGATGTATGAACTAAGAAAGAAAGTATAAGAATGGTGAGAATAATGGAAAGGAAGAGCTTAATTTATACTGGAAATATCAGACGTAGTAATCGGGGCAGATCACCGTATTTAATTAAAGAGATCTTAATTTCCATAAATCCCGAAGAATCAGATTTTATAGATCTTCAAGATTTTCTTTAAATCCCTTAAATTCCGGAATTCAACCAAGGCAATGTCAAAAGTTAAGACGCGCCTTATTTTCTAAATTCAAACCTGACTACGTCAAAAGTTAAAAACAAATCTTTGTTTCTCATTTCATCCTTTTGTGAATAGCTTCATTCGCACTCTTCGAATAATTGAATTATTTTTATCCATATTACTCAATGATGATAAAACTCAAGTTATCAACTCATATTCGTCAGGAAAACATATTTATTGTTAGCTATGACGACCTCACTCAAATTTCGGGACGAAATTTCTTTAACGGGTAGGTACTGTGATGACCCGGGAATTTCCGACCAAATTTAAACATAATCTTATATGATTCGACTCGATAAGCAAAGTCTATTAAACCGAGTCTCATTATGTTTGAACTATTTCATGATAACATTTGACCTTTAACTATTTCCGACGATTCACGAACCTTTAATTGTAACTAAGAATGTAAATATAAATAATTATATATAAAACTAATTATATTAGTATTAATGAACTATTAAGTAATTTTGTTATTATAAAAGATAACATTTAATAACTAAAGATTTTCATTTTGAATATATATAGTATATTGTATATAAATGATTCAAACATATTTTACCAACGTTATCAAAATATTAAATGTACAATGTTATACTTTGTAGTTAATTGTTTAATATACATAATTAATCATCTACTCAACATTTAAAACATGATTTTATATATATGGTAGTATACATATATACATAAATATAACTATATATATATGATTTTATACATAATTATTATATTATGTATATGTAGAAATTTATAATATATCTATGATGAAATAATGTACTATTTTAATAAATATATATAATACTTACATATATAAAACATTTATATTTTTCATAATTACATACATAAGTATAATATAATTAGTATGTAAATAAATATTATAATATATTTATATTAAAATGCATAAATATATAATATTCAGTATATGTTACAATACATATTACATAATTATTAAATATTACATAATAATAGATGATATTAATAAATTAAATTTAAATACAAATATAGTTGTTGTAGTAATGTTATTTGTATCGTCAAATATCAATATTTGTATTCATAATATCACTTTATATCATATAAAGATGAAATTGGATGTATAAATTAGATTATTATTACTAATATTATTATTATCGATAAAATATTAATATTATCATAATTAGTATGGTATTATTATTATTATTATTATTATTATTATTATTATTATTATTATTATTATTATTATTATTATTATTATTATTATTATTATCATTTTTACAATTATTATTATCATTAATATTATATTTATCATTATTATTAATTTTATTAATATTATTAGATATTAATAGTATTGTTATTATATATTATTATTATTAATTAAAAAAAACAGTAGGGATCTATATTATACGTTTGACCTCTGTATCCTTTATCTCTATTATTATTATTTTTTTTGTTTCTTTCCTGCTCCAAACTCGTGAACCTGTGTTGACATTTTCTCCATTTTTTATCAACCGATCTCTATTATTACAAAATGATTATGTATAATTGCAAATCAAATAAAAAGAAAATCCAATGGGATTAAAGAGCACAGCGATATTTTTTTTTTCTTCTTCTCTGCACGCTCCAATTTTTTTTTCTCTTAATTCAATTTCGAATAAAGTTTCAAAATCTAAAAATGCAGAAAGGTTAGAAATCTTTCTTTGAATCTATCTGCAAAATCTCAACTCTCAAATCTTTATATCGATCTTGAATTTTGAAGTCAAAGTTTAGTTTAAAAAAAGTCAACAATTGTTCTTGAGACAAATTCGCGTTCGTGTATATGTTTCTGATCAAATTGACGATTCCAGTAGTTTTATACATGTTTAGAAAACTATTTCGTGTTATAAACATTATCTATAATGTTATCTATTACGAAATCAATTTTTTTTGTTTTGTTCCAAGAACCGACGCTGCAGTAGGCCTTTAGTGTTTTTTTTTTTTATTTTAGAACCCAAATTATTTTTTTTTCTGTAATGTTTTGAAGCTTTAAAAGGAACCCTGATTTTTTTTTTTTTTGGTTATTGATGTTTTGTTGAATCCATGAGACTTGTGGAGAAGAAGAGGAATAGAAGAAAAACAGTTTATATATAAAATTTAAATTCGATATTAGTACATAGAATCAGAATTGGTGGGATGGTCGAGAGTGTTTGCGTGTGAGCATGTGGTCACGAGATCGAGTCCAGAGGACGGTAGTTTCTTTTTTTTTTTTTGAAACTCTTTTCATGTGAGGTAGTTTTCTTTTCTAATTTTATTATTGTTATTATATATTAATTATTATTAGTATTATTATTATTATTGTGATTGTTTTGATTGTTATTGTTATTGTTATTATTAGTATCATACTTGTTATCATATTTGAAAGTATTATAGACATTACTATTATTATTATGATAGGTATTAATAATATTATTATTAGTAATAAACTTATCATTTTAGTATTTTATCATCATTAGGATTATGATTATCATTATTATTATTATGAAGGAAATAAAAATATATTATTATCATCAATATTAGAATTTGTACCGGTTTATAAATAATAGTATCATCAGTACATTTACAATTAATAATATCATATTTATCAGTATCATCATTAATATTTACTAGTATTATTATGATTATCATTTATCATTTTATAAATATTAGAACCCTTATTATTAACATAAGTATGGTATTAGTATTAATATTATTTTAGAGTTATTATTATTAGTATCATTAACAGTTATCATTTTCATTTTTTTTGCTATTAGTATTATCATTATTAATAAAATTATTATTATTATTAGTAAATCATTATTATCTAAATTATTATTTTAACAAATAAATCTTTTGTACACTATATATATACTTATGGTATATACTAGGATTGTATTAATAATTCACATAACAAACTAATAAAATTTCATAAATACAATACTAACCACAAATATATGTATATAAATATATTAATGTCACTATTTATATAAACGTAAATCATTATAGATATATATACATAAAATCGATATATATATATAAAATATAACTTAAAATATAATATAAGTATACGTTTTAAAATAAAGGTTAGAATAAATTCTACAAAACTATAATATATAAATAATACATATTAATAAATGAAATTTTGTAACTTACATTATACGTATTAATATATACACAATTGATATAGGTTCGTGAATCCGAGGCCAACCCTGCATTGTTCAATGACGTCATATGTATTTTTACTACAAAATACAGTATCGTGAGTTTCATTTGCCTTTTTACCCTTTATATTTTTGGACTGAGAATACATGCGCAACTTTTATAACTGTTTTACGAAATTGACACAAGTACGTGAAACTACATTCTATGGTTGGATTATCGAAGTCGAATATGCCCCTTTTTATTAAGTCTGGTAATCTAAGAATTAGGGAACAGACACCCTAATTGACGCGAATCCTAAAGATAGATCTATCGGGCCCAACAAGCCCCATCCAAAGTACCGGATGTTTTAGTACTTCGAAATTTATATCATGTCCGAAGGAGGATCCCGGAATGATTGGGATATTCTTATATATGCATATTGTTAATGTCGGTTACCAGGTGTTCAATCCATATGAATGATATTTTTGTCTCTATGCATGGGACGTATGTTTATGAGAAATGGAAATCTGAAATCTTGTGGTCTATTAAAATGATGGAAACGATTGTTTAAGTTAAACTAATGAACTCACCAACCTTTTGGTTGACACTTTAAAGCATGTTTATTCTCAGGTACGAAAGAAATCTTCCGCTGTGTATTTGTTCATTTTATAGATATTACTTGGAGTCATTCATGGCATATTTCAAAAGACGTTGCATTCGAGTCGTCGAGTTCATCAAGATTATTATCAAGTCAATTATAGTTGGATATATTATGAAATGGTATGCATGCCTGTCAACTTTCGATGTAATGAAAGTTTGTCTTTTCAAAAACGAATGCAATGTTTGTAAAATGTATCATATAGAGGTCAAGTATCTCGCGATGTAATCAACTGTTGTGAATCGTTTATAATCGATATGGGCTTCGTCCGGATGGATTAGGACGGGTCTTCACAAACATCATGAGATGGTTCTGTTCAATCGAATCGAAAGTACATTGATGTGATAACGGACAGCGTCAATATATTTGTGCTCAATTAACTATCTAAAAATTCGTGCAATCTCAAATAAGGACTAAGTCTATGATCAAAATCTAACATTGTTAAATGTTAAAGTAATTAATTTAACGTGATCATCGAAGTCTAGGGTGAAAGTTGGTGAACGTTTATTGATATATTTGAAATTTTTCATGTATATGCTTGCTGACTATAAACTAGAATGAATTCTGAAACAGCATGTCAAAATAGTTCAGTTCTGATCCCTGAATCAAAACGTTTGAATCAATATGATAAATCAACTCACAAAAACATGTGGTATGTTATATTTGGTGTTGTTCTTGATAAATGATAATATCTATTCTTATTGTGATAACGTTTAATTCGTAAATTTCTTTGATTAAAGAATTGGATGTTGAAAGTTGCATGTGAAGAATTACAGACACTTAATGTTGAAGCTTTACTGAATATGCTTGCTATAATATTATTTATCATGAAACACTGGATCTTGTACAGTATTTTGCTTTTTAGCTTTGCATGTTTATATATGAAAAATCCAAAAACAATTGCATCATAGTTAATTTGCATTCAGTCACAGTTCTATAGCTTTACAACTCAGTTCTCAAAGGGTTTAGTGTCTAAGGAACCTAGTTATTCAAAATCTGAAAGTTAGTTGTATGAAGCTTAATGGAACAAAGCATGATTAAATTATACTGGAGAGATCAGTCTCAGGGGGAGTGGACGTGAAAAGGGTTTTGAAAGTTGAAATCGAAAAGTTTTAAGTTGTTAAACTAAATAGACAGTCGGCCGAGTGAGTATACACACACGACCGTGTGAGTACCCAATATTAAAAGAAAATGAGATGTGTTAGAAACTCACTCAACCGAGTGAGTCACACTCACGGCCGAGTGTGTCTGTGAGTATATAAAGGCCTGAATGTCAGACGGTCCAAAATAGTTGTGTGTTTTTGGACGAATTTTACCAAGTTTTTCAAGATTGTAGAACGAGTTTTGATTGAGCTTTTTAATTACAACTTTTGATTGTGAATCCAGTGCTATTAACGAGGTATAACAATTCAATTTCATTTGCAAGATATCACTGATTTTATGTTTGAAGTTAAGTGTTTAAATTGAACACTTTTTGGACATTATCTGTTAAAATAGATGTTATATGTTGGTTTATTGGCTTCTTTAGTGCATATAGTGACCCGATTTCGAGACTAAAACACAAGATTTGATCATTTTGTCAATTTGGGTGAACTCAGATCTGCAAGAACACACATGAACAAGTGTGTGACACACTCAACCGAGTGAGTCCTCACACTCGACCGTATGTATACACAGACGGCCGTGTGTCTCTACACACATGACCGAGTGTGTTCAAACCCTAATTTTTGATAATTTTGCTGTTTTTGGTTATTTTTGGTAAATCACTGCTGAATTTATGATATATTGTATAGCTTTGTGAAATAATGTCAGGTGGATCATTTATCGGACCATGGATGTTTGATATTGACCGTAGGAGAATTCTAGCCAGTGAATGACCTATCAGGGTGGAACAAAAAGTCATTGCGACTCACATGACCTATAACCTTTCGGAACATATTGGGTGCCAGACGAATTTGAATATTGGGGATTATTACTGTCCCCGATTGGTGTGTGAATTTTATGCTAATGTGGCTTTAGAAGATGGTAAGAAGAAGCATGTTCACTCTAGTTTATTTGGATAACACTATAAATGGACCATGGAGGAATTCTCATACCTTTTGAATGTTCCTCATTCTTGTTTCAAGTTGTTGTATCCTAGTAAAGACTTAAGGAAGCTTCCCAACAGGTTTAATTTATCAGACATAATTGCAAGGTTGTGTAAACCAAGTCGTGTGACTAGTGTTGGTAGGGTCGAGATAAGTGACAGTGATGTGTATTATCATCTTGAACCTCATTTGAGGGTTATCAAATGAAATGTGACCTTTAGGAAAGATGGTGATAATGTGTTGAGTGGTACTGAGGCCTTGTTAATGTACTGTCTTCTAGATGGCATCAAGGTGAACATGGGTCACTATCTGATTAATGTAATGAAAGATTTTCTTGAGTCAGAGGAACCATTTCCTTATGCTGCTCTATTACATAATATGTTTGAGAAGCTCGGTGTAGTACAGTACGCTACAAAGCTAGTGCCAGAAGATCCTATAGTTGGATGATCTGTTAACATGTTGGTTTCTTAGTTTATGTATTTCAGTTGTTTTGTATGAACAAATTAATTAAGGCTAGCATGTTAGCCAAATGTTTCTGATGTGTAATAATTTAACGGTGACCTATGATCTATGTAATCGTACTTTAGTCAGTTATTGTGATAAGCATGCTTAATAATTTACTGATTTTTATGATTATATTGACACCCCATGATACATTGTGGTAATTGCTTAATAGTTGTTTTGTTTTGATTTTCTTATAATTATTCAGAATATCTCAAGAACAATAGAACTCATCAGAGGAAACTGCATTGATAGAGCCTCATATCCCTTTTTCATCTGATATGCCAGGATTGATTGGACATGGAGATAGAAATGTCTTAACTTGTGTTGATGAGACTGGCACCGAAGCTGTTAAAGGAAACTTCGTTGATATCATTCAATTTCTGAAGCGATCTAGGATTCTTAATAATATTACTATAGAGAGCACACCGTATTATTCTCATCAAATAGCCTTCTGGGAGGCTACTAAAGTTGTCATTGAGGATAACAGAAGAGTAATTATCAGCTCTGTTAACGGTATAGTTGTTCGAATTTCTACACAAACCATCCGTGAAGATATCGGTTTTCCTGACAACGACACTATGCCAACAATATTGCCAGCTTTGAAAGTAAGGAGATGTTTCAAACGATGTGGTTATGCTGGTGATATTACTAAGGCGGTGAAGTGGATAAAGTTTAGCAAGCAGTATAGGTATCTAACCTATGTGCTTTTAAGATGTTTAAGCCCGATGAAAGGAGGTTTTGATGAAATGACTGAAACTTACAATTCCATGTTTGTGGCTTAGGTTCTGAATGCCAACTTCAACTTCTCTCAAGTTATCTTTGATGGTATGGTGCTAAATGTGAAAAATAAAGTGCACCTGGTGTTTCCGAGGTTTCTGCAGATTATGTTAGCGAAACAAGTTCAGGGGTTAATGAAGATTCCGCAGGATATTCTTACGCTGAATCATCTTAATGATCAATCTTTCAACCGATTCATGCAAAATAGAGGAGGTTCTGCTGAAGTTCCTGAAAAGAGGTTGATTGGCCATTTGGCTAATGAAAATTATGTGTGTCCTGAAGGGTTGAGTTGCCGACACGAGAACAGTACTTCTGGTGATGAAACTGATATCACAATTGCTGGTGATGAAGAGGTTAATCAGCCACCACCTAGACAAGATGAACCTCGATTGCGTGATGATGATGATGATGTAGCGGCTCTTGATGATAGTCAAACTGAACTGGTAAAGAGGAAGATGGCTGAAACGCTAAAAGTGTCTACCAACCAGAGGCAAAAGCAATTAAGGTTTACTGTCAAGATGGGAGTTCATCTTCAACAACAAAGTCACAGCCAAAGGTAACTCTCAACCTGCTGCTGCTGGTGGTGGTTCAACTCATACTCCACCTATTCAACAACCACAACTACAACAACAAGCTCAAACCTCTCTGCAGCCAACTACTATAGCTGGTGATTCTTCTAGTATGATAAACCGACAACTTGTATAACTATCTTCTGATATATGACTCGGTTTTAGAAAGCTGCAGAGGAGAATAAACGTAAGAGAGACACTGAGATGAAAAGACTGTGGAGGATCAGGCTGGAACTATATTGTCACTCCAGACTAAAACACGAGATTTGATAGAAAGGTTGAATGAATGGGAAAAGATGGTGGTGATTGAAGAGCTTGAGGAGGGCCAGAATCCTTTTGGACATTCTGATAACGAGGAGGACATGCCTCTTGAATTTGCAAAAAGTTACACGGAGGATAACCCACTGTACGTAACTCCACTTCAAGTTATAACTGTTTATGAGTATTTAGCTATGCAGGGGTGCCTTAATCATACTACTGTTTATGATGATTTAGAAGAGGGGGAGATTCCTCCGGACCTCTCCAAAACTGAACAAGAATTGATGGAGCGTCTAGAGCGAGAAGCTAAGGAATCTGCTGACGCCGAATCAAAACCTCGTCTTAAGGGGTTAATAAATTTGATGAGGATATGAGTGAGTCTGAAGCAGTTGATGAGAGCGATAATAGTTTTGATGAGGTTATTATTTAAGATAGTTCGACAGGGCCTTATCCTATATATGAAGGTTTTGAGGATGATGATCTTCCTACTTTTGCTAATTATTTTCAGATGAATGATGAACTTTTGAACAGAAAATGTCAAGAGAAGGAACCGAAAGAAAAGGAAGAGGTTTTCCCGGAAGGGTTTTTACCGGTGAAAATTAATAAAGAAAAAATGGAAGTTTTGGAGGAAGAATGGAAGATTTCCATGAGAATCCGTAATTATTTGATGAAACCTGAGGTTGAGCCTCAGTATTTGAAGTTTATTGAGCACAGTGAGAGTTTACGTGCTAAGAGAAAGATCTTAGCTTGGGCATACATTAAAGAGTTTGATATCTATGCTATAAAGAAAGAACATGGAGTGGACTACATCAAATATGCACACGAGTTCACTTCATTATATTATTTTGAATTTATGCAGATTGTCAGGCTAAAGATGTTGTATCAGGATTGTGCTGGTGTTCCTGACATTTTGGTTCGTAAGATAAGACGATCATTTAGGTCACCTAGGTTTGAAAGTTTTATACCACAATTTCTAAAGATCCCTTACAGGACGAACAAGAAAACGGGCTTAAGGAGAAAGATAGTCAAATATGAACCAGTGAAGTATATGTGAAAAGTTCCTGATAGGAAAATGCCACAGAACTTCAGCCCACGTTTTAGTTGGTGGTATTATGATGAACGCTCGGAGGAAGCGGTTATCGTGTTAGATAAAGTTGGAAGTGATGAAAATGATAGTATCAGGGTGCTTGATCCAGTATGGCTAAGGAACTATTGTGAAGAAGACATGTTCACCCTATACTATAACAGGATGATGTATCGCCTAGAGAATCGTGTGCAGGTTGAACAGTACTACAGAGTTGTCAAGCTGTGTTATTTGAGGAACTGGGTGACTAATCCTTATGTTGATTAATGGCTAAATTTTTCATATCTACCGGCTAGGTCTTAAGGGGAGTTTGTTGGTGCATGTAATCCCCAGCCGTAGATAGATTTATCATTTTATACATTTGGTCATGTAATAACGTTGTTTGTTGACAATTGATTATGTGTGTGTGTGTGCTTGTTTTTTAAAACAAATCAATTAGTTAAACTGCATAAACAGTCAACCGAGGGTGTCCACACACTCGACCGACTGTGTAACTCAGTCGACCGACTATCTTACACAGTCGACTGACTGTGTTTGAGCTGCATTATATATACGGGTTAATACCTCCTTTGTGAGGTTACACATTCCATTAACCCTATTCGTCTGGTTTTCGTCTCTACCGAACCCTAACACCATATACCACCGAAATCCATCGTTTAGGAATCGATCTAATCTAGTTTCTACCCTAGGTTTGACCAAATCGATCCCGACACGACCTGTATGTCAGTTTTACTCGATTCTAGTATTTTTCGCCTCTAGTCTCGATTGCAAGCAACCTAAGATCCACCATTACATCATCTACAATAACTTCTCGATTTTACGTGTTGAAAATAATGTCTAATCGAATTGACCCATTTTCCTTAATAATGGATGATATTAGTCAGTCATACATACTTAACAATGTTTTGAAATACATGTAACTGAGTTTACCCGCATTCGTTAAGTTAAGCTTTCGTTTTGAATCAATCAAAAGTAATTATTATAACTAAACATACAAATTTATAAGGATTATTACACATTTGTTCTTTTTCGCATATTGATCTGAAATCCAACGGCTTACTAACCCGAGCTGTTTCGGGTAATTATATGTTGGACTGGCATGCGATATGAAAAAGATGAAGTGTTTTACCTTATCAGCTGAGTTTCAAATAGTCTTCTATTGATACTATAGTATTTTGTACAAATCTAGCAGATGCAAATCTAGCAGATGTAATATCCTTCGATTTCATAAAGCGGATAGAAGTCCACCTTTAGATTTCGGAAGACCTTAAAAAGTTCCACCAAATTTCATAAAGCCTTTATGTGCTTAGCACACTAATCTAGTCTACCTGAACCACCCATTGAAGCCGGTGTTTCTATCTACATATAACCATGTTGATTTAAAGTAACTTATTGTTTAACTATACCTTATTGTTTGGAATTCCAGAGTTAAAAAAATACAAAGTGCTGATATTTCAATTTCATTAACCCAATATAAACCCTAATTCAGTTAAATACTTTGTACTTTGTATTTATTCCAAAGTATAAGAATAAGTTTTTTATATAAATGATGTTTATGTTATTTATATTTATCGTTATGTATATGAATATGAATGTAGTATAGGTGGATGATTTTGATTACATACTTTTTGAATATAAATAAACATTACAGACCTAACAACAACAAGCTTGTGAATGCAGTGCAAAATTGTGATTATATGTCAACTGTTGATACATGAATGTAATTTAAAGTGGTAGAAAGCTAAATTAGCTTTTTACGGGACTTGCACCTCTTAACAGCTTGTTGTTGTATCTGAGCTCTTCACCTTTGTTTCTACAAGTTTCAAATCCAAAATAAACCGTTCAGGCAGTCACATAGAAAACAGATTTAATATTTAATAAACCGTTATTGTCTAATGTTGCAGCACACAAGCAAGGTACAACACAATTATGAAAACAGTTTGTTTTATGATTTATATAAAATATATAAATATTCAGTATGTTGATACTGTTGGGAAATTACGGTCTCACTAATTCCCACCACCCAGCCCAACAATAACAGTAAAGAAATAAGAACAATACACAACACAAGATTTAACGTGGAAACTCCAAAACAGGAGAAAAACAACCGGCCCCCAAAGAGAGAAATACACTATATCACAAATTGTTACAATGATATAAACGACTCTCTTAAGCCAACTACACTCTCCAAAATATTTAACTAATACAACTCTCAAACAAAGGTAAGAAAGAAAGAAATAATCAAATACTTAAAGTGTATTGATTGGTGCAATTTGAAAGCAATCCCATGGCCTCCTTTTATAGCCAAGGAGTTCACCTCCAACTTCACTCTTCTACCAATGTGGGACAAAACTCCATTTTTCCATAACTAACAAATCTCCACCTTTTGGATAGAAGAAAATAATCATGCTTCCACATTGCAAAGATAACCGATGTAGACGCTTCCTCGACGACAACTTCAAGATCCTCATCTTCATGCCGTTGATATTATCTCCCAAGAGACAAAACTTGCATCTTTACCGAACATTGTCTAAACCGACAATCATTGTCATCACAGACAATCATAACTCTTAACAAGAATTCTCATACTCCACCATTAAGAGTATAGCACTTAGAATATCACATTCCAAGCATTTCACCTCGGCACATATTGTTGAACAACTAGCTGAAACTTTATGGTGCAACTTCCTGTTTGGCTTTCCATGGAAGTTTCATCAGCTACAACATCAGTTTCCACCACACAACCTGCATCAATGCCAAACCAATGCCCATGTGAAATTGTGGAACCGCTAACGAACATCTCATTCCATGGTGGCTCGGACACACCATGAGGTGTGACTTCAGAGGAATTCGTCACTCTCCGTAACAACGGAGACAATGTTAGCGTCTTTGGAGCCATTTGCCGAATTAGCTCCACCTGGACAATTAACCCTTACATGCCCAGTCTTCCCGCACCTCCAGCATACCAGATTCTTCCCAGAGTTTCTCTTTCGCCTATTCGAACACAACACTATTGTATCTCCTGATGACGAGACCCCGTTACCTTCCAGTCTTTTCTCCTCGGATATGAGTTTGCTAGTAACGTCTTCAAACTTCAGAGTTTTCTTCCCATACATCAAAATAGGTTTTATGTGTTCATAAGACGATGATAAAGATAATATCAACCTCAAAGCTTTATCTTCATCATCCGTTTTAACTCCAATAGCCTCCAGTTCTGAAACAATACCGTTAAGAATACTTAGATGATCTGGAATCTTTGAACCCCCATCCATACGCAGAGTATGAAATTGTTCTTTAATACACAACCGATTTGAAATGCCCTTGCCCTGGTACAACTGCTCTAGTTTAACCCAAAGCTCCTTTGCCGTTGATAACCCGTTCACATTTTCAAGCACGTTCTTTGCAAGACACAAACGAATCGCACTTGCTGCCCTCAAATCCATATCATCCCATTCTTCTTCATCGAACTTACTACTAGAATCACTGCCGGGAACAAAGATGGGTTTACCTTTCAATGCCTTGTGTAACCCGAACTGAATCAACACATCCTTGACTTGAACCTGCCATAAGCCAAAATTGATCATCCCATCAAATTTCTCTACATCAAACCTCATTGGACTGAACTTCGACATCATATCCGTTTCCTATAAATAACACTTTCTCTGATTTTGCTCACGTTTCGAATAGTCAAAAGATGTAGCAGGTAGCCAGGACCCTTTAAATCGGAAATCCACAACTCGCCACTAACGAATCCAACTATTACTACGAATCAGAAAAAATTTTGTCTAACCAGATACCCTATATGATCAATAGAACTCGTTTCTAATGTGGACGATCCACTCCCGTGGCAATCACAGAGCATACTCCGACTCCTATAACCGAGACCCCCGTCAAACCTGACGCCCTGATACCAGTTGTTGGGAAATTACGGTCTCACTAATTTCCACCACCCAGCCCAACAATAACAGTAAAGAAATAAGAACAATATACAACACAAGATTTAACGTGGAAACTCCAAAACAGGAGAACAATCACCGGCCCCCAAAGAGAGAAATACACTATATCACAAATTGTTACAATGATATGGACGACTCTCTTAAGCCAACTACACTCTCCAAAATATTTAACTAATACAACTCTCAAACAAGGGTAAGAAAGAAAGAAATAATCAAATACTTAAAGTGTATTGATTGGTGCAATTTGGAAGTAATCCCATGGCCTCCTTTTATAGCCAAGGAGTTCACCTCCAACTTCACTCGTCTACCAATGTGGAACAAAACTCCATTTTTCCTCCTAACCAAAATATAACTAATAGATACCTATTCATTATAAACAAACGAGGGTTCCAATTCAAGACATAACCTGTAAATCTTGAAGATTGAAGAAAAATACTCAAACTTATCCTAACCTGAAGGTTGAAATTAAAGATCCTTGTGCTTGTCAACTACTTGGACAACTTTTTTTTTTGTGACAAAATATATATATATATATATATATATATATATATATATATATATATATATATATATATATATATATATATATATATATATATTAAATAGAAGATCTGACAATGATGATCTGTTTGAAACATACACCTGTTCATCATGAACATTACAATTGAACCATATGTAATGGGTAACAAAACAATAAATATTACATGCCCAAATAAACAACCAAACACCGTAAACATGCCAGAAAACACCAAAAAGAGTCAGATCGAAAAGCTTCCAAATCCAACAGAGTCCCGCAACGTGAAACACCGAGGGGACACTTAGGCTACCTAACAAACTACCATCTCAGTCCACGCAACTATAGAATCACCCACCGGGAAACCCAAAAACACCCTCCTACCAGAGAACCGGAAAGAACTCTCGACATCCAAAATTCCTAAATATGTCCGCCCAAACGAACCGCTTAGAAACATCGGCCAAATGAATCCCACCTACGGACGGTCAAGAAACTATCGAGAGACCTTTACAGAAAACCAAGCCCTATAAACTATGTCGGCAACGACGCTGGTACCTCCCAAAAAATACCGACGACGAAAAGGCGCCATCGAGTAAAACCACAGACACACAAACCAAACAGGAAGTACTCCCAAACCACCGATTATTAACGGAAAAAAGGACAACCCGGATGAAAAGAAACCGGCTAGAATCAGGCTAAAACCACCGGACCTCCGAACAAAGATCTGGCCAACAATTCAGACCCGAACCCATTGCAGCCCAAGAGTCAGGAAGAAATAAAAAGAAAGAAACCGAAAAATTCACCGGAAACCAAAAAGTCCGGTCACCCGAAAAATTCTTCGGCCAAAAAATGTAATTTTTGGAAGAAAAAAAAAAGATAGGAAAACCCGGCACCACCATGGCCTGAGACCAAAATCAGACCACCGTAAACACCGGAAAAAGAACTCCACCCCTAAATACCGTTTGCAAGAAAACGGAGAACAAAACAAAATACTCGCAGCCACCCACCATCCTAGACACAAAAATGTGTTCGTCGCCTGAAATCGGTTAGAAGGGAAGCTAGAGATGAACTCCGATGAAGAAATACAAGATAAAACGGATCACATACCAACAAAAAAGGATGCTGAACGGACACCCACAAAGAAGCTTCACTAGAAACGCAGAATGAAACGGAACCCGAAACATTCGCCGCCTACGTACCGGAAAAACAAGAAGCAAGTCGCCGAAAAAACCAGAAAAAGTCAGACTAGAGAAGGGAGACAGAGAAGAGGAAGGAGAGGAAAGCGAGTAAAAACGAGAAATAAAGGTGAGCACCGGACATCCGGCGAGATGCCAGAGTTCGGTGACGGCGCCGGATCTTATTAGGGTTCTGACGAGGTGAGAAAACTATAGAGAGATGTGGGAGCTATTGTTCTCTCTAAGACCACGGATAATGGTTATTGTGACGTGGAGTGAATAATGTGCACTTTTTGGAGCAAGTCAGTGACTGGAGCATGTCAGGGAAGGGGAATTGTTATGGGAGGATTTTGTCAAAGGATGATAGTGACGTGACATTTCATTTTTAATTTTTTTAGTTATTTTAATTAGTTTTTATTTATTAAATAAGATAAAATGTAACATTTCATATATATATATATATATATATATATATATATATATATATATATATATATATATATATATATATATATATATATATATATATAAAGTTACATTAATAAAAAAATTACATTAAAAAAAAAGTTACATTAATAAAAAAAACATTACATTAAAAAGAAAAACATTACATGAATTAAAAAAATAAAAGACTAGTTTGTAGAACAAAAGTTTGGTGGGAGGTCCAAAATATGAGCCGTTAAATATTCACGTAGTTGATCGTGTACGTTTCGATCACGAATTTCCTTTTCTCGTGATCTTCGTTCTTTGGCTCTTCTCCTAATATTACGACGGGGCCTGTTTTTGGGTTTATCTAACCATTCTTGTTCCCAAGTACTCAAGGCAAAACCGTTATCTTCTTGTATCATGTTGTGCATAACAATGCAACTGTACATTATCCTTCTCATCTTGTTAACGCTCATAACTCGTGCCGGAGTTTTTAAAATTGCAAACCTACCTTGTAAAACACCAAATGTACGCTCTACGTCCTTTCGAGCACTCGTTTGATATCTAGTAAATTTGACTCGTGGCTCATCAATAGGCGTCGAATATCCCTTTATTAGGGTTATCCAATCAGGATATATCCCGTCCGCCAAGTAGTAACCAAAGGGATAGACGTGTCCGTTTACTTCAAACGGAGACAGTGCAGCTATATCCTTTTGAGTGAATCAAACAACGGAGACTGATTCAACACATTTATATTGTTGTTTGAACCAGCCATCCCAAAAAACGAATGCCATATCCACATATCGTATGAAGCAACTGCTTCAAGCATGATTAGGGTGACCGTGATCACCTCTAATATTGACCTTTTCATCCAACGGGGCAATTTTTCAAAGCCCAATGCCTACAGTAAATACTACCCAACATTCCTTTAAAACTATGATTCTCCTCGTGCGCCGAATACTACCGAGCAACGTCAGTTGCCGTCGGCTTCCGCAAATATTCTTGGCCATATAAATCAATTATACACTTGCAAAAGTTATTTAAGCAAACATATCCCGTTTTCTCCGCCATTTTTATATATTCATCAAAAATATCAGCGGATGTTCCATACGCCAATTGGCGTAACGCACAAGTTATTTTTTGATACATAGTAAAACCAAGACGTCCGATTTCATCCGGACGTTGATGGAAAAATACAAAGTGTTTAGGAGCATTATCGCCGTCTTAAATCTTTTGCGACGAGTTTTTGCGGCAAACAAAAGTGGGGCCCACTTTTATTAAGAAAAAGAAAAAAGAAAATGGAAATTCTTTTTGGTGGCAACTTATTTGCGGCGAATAGTGTGACTGACAAAAAAAATTGTAAGGTTTTTTTTTACGGCAATCATCGCCGCTAAAAAGCTACCTACACCAGAAACATGATTCAGCTGTATTTTCAGCATCCTACCCGAAATTCTGGGCGTTTTTCCGAAACCTATTTCATACCATTTTATAACAGCTAACAACATATAACACCAACAATAATAAACATCAAACAATACTAGAATAAATAAATGTTTACGGAAAGTTGTAACAACGATACAAACTACAAATATTAATGTTCAACAATTCAATCCGGCATTTTTACACAAACTACCGCCTCCTTTTCAAAGCTCGTGTATCCATAAATCATCACCATCATTATTTCCATTGAAGTCATCAAGTCCATCATCATCATCATCATCATCATCATCTTCCGATTCATCCACTAACTTGGGTTGTTTTCCACTTCCCTTTTCTTTACCCTTATCTTTCTTTTTCTTCCCTAAGAACTTTTTCATCACTTTTTGCATCGGTTCTTTCATGGTTTATTTGACGGACTTTTGTACACTTTATGTGACTTCTTGGTCAAACTTTCTTTTACCTCAGCTTTCAAGCTCCCACGTTCTAACATACACATGAATTCAAAATTATTAAACTTACAACATCTAAATTTCTAACTTACAAGTTAACAATTAACTTACAAGTATCTAACTAACAACTTAAAACATACACATTACTAACATACACATGAAATCAAATTACTATCTTACAAGTTAACAATTAACTTACTAACTAATATCATACAAAACATACAATTAACATAAATTAATTAGAAAAAGCAAGTTTAAACAAGTAATTACACTACTAGAAAAAGAGCTTTTCCAGACGACACCTTTCCGGACGACATTTATCGTCCACAAAGATCCGCTAAATGACAAAAAAAAACTTTTCGGTCTCGCTTTTTTACCAGACTTTTCCGGACGACTCCTTGTCGTTCGGAAAGGTGCCCGACAGAATTTTTGGCTCCAAAAAATTTGGCTCCAAAAAAAATGGCGGGAATACCTTTCCGGACGATTTATCATCCAGGAAGCTTTCCTGGCGATTGTTAGTTCTGATTGTTTTTGCGTATTTATACACCTACACACAATCATCAAACTCATCAACTAAATTTTTAAAAACTTCTCAATATAAAAATGATAACGACTTCACCGATTATCGTCTCATTTGACGTGTATTACGGTAGTAAATTCCGTAATGAAAATAAAGAGTACGATTATACGCGTGGTTCGAAAGCTTCGTTCGAAGAAATTGACGTTCGCGACCTTGGTTTAGAGGATTTGTTAGAATTCTTGAAAGAAAATGTACCGTTTGAACACACTGACGTTTTGTATTTTGAAGATGATTGTGTTCCAGAATTGTCCGCTAAGTATCTTCGTACCGAAGAACAGTGGTGCGGTATAAAAGAAACCGTTAATTGGCGTTCCGGACGAATTTCTCTTTACTTACTTTTGGAAGATGAATAAACTTTTATTATGTATTAGTTTAATTATGTCATTTGTGTAATATTTTATTGTGTTTCAGTTTAATTATGTCGTTGTTTTAATATTTTATTGTGTTGTATTTGTATCGTTTGTATTAGTTATGTTGAATGAAATTGTTATGTTGTTGTCATTTGTTTTGAATGAAAATGGATTTTAAGTAGATAAATCGATTATTATATATAAAGAGCAATATTTAAGTAGACAAACGAATTTTTTTTGAATTAAACACGACTAAAATTAAACACACTTACTAAATTTAAACACACTTACTGAATTAAACACACTTCAAGCACACGACTACAAAGTTGCTGGTATTGAAACACACTAATAACGATGACGAGGATGACTACCAGCATCCGATTTAGTGGAGGAACTTTCAGAACCTGAGCTCGATGTTGCTGATGTTTCAGAAACGAAGGACCGGTCGATAGGTAACGTGGTTATCGGACGTCGTCCCACCAGACCTTCAACCACACCAATACTAGTAAATACACGTCAAGGAAGCCTGAACGTTCTACAGTTCTGAATGGAACCGCAGTACAACACACAAGTATGGCCATGTCATATTTTAGAATATCTTGAGGAAGAACTTCGAGGTCTTCACTGGGTTAAATTAGGGTTTAATTAGGGTTTAGTCAGTATGCTTCAGCCGTATTTTTAGATAAACATATTTAGGCATGTAACGATGTTATGTGTCGGTGTATGTAACGGTGTTATGTAACGTTGTTATGTAATAGTATTTATGTGTTGGTGGTGGAAGTGGTGGTGGTGGATTAGATGATAAATGGCTGACGTCAGCATCAACCATGAAGATGCATACTATTGAAATAGTGGATGTTAAGTACTTACCACTACATCTAGAAAATGAAATTAATTCTGAAACTACAAACTAATTCTGAAACTGAAATACTAGAAACTGAAATTAATTCTGAAACTACAAACTACAAGACAATACTTCCAAAGGGGATTACATCAGTTAGTTGAAAATGAAATATCACACAATGCTACAAAAGTACAAATTAACATCATTTTCAAC
Organism: Rutidosis leptorrhynchoides; assembly: GCF_046630445.1. Lineage (NCBI taxonomy): Eukaryota > Viridiplantae > Streptophyta > Magnoliopsida > Asterales > Asteraceae > Rutidosis > Rutidosis leptorrhynchoides. Next base: position 199,525,735 of record NC_092333.1, read on the forward strand.
ATTTTTGCTTGACGTTTTGTGGTTTTGAGTGAACGTTCTAGATCTTTTTTGGACCTTAACAATTCTGGTATCACTTCAAGCGCCCTATCAGACCAAGGCGGATCAATCCAAATTTGTCACTTTATACAAAGTCCATACATCAAGGTGCCGAACCTACCACCACAACCATAATATCGTCAACCGTACTGGTACTCATCAGTCAAGCAAGTTTTGAGAACCATCTTTGAACCAGAAGATCGACAAAATTTCACAGGCAAAGTTTCCACTGGACCATAATGGTAATTATCAGCCATATTGTTGCAGTAATCTAGTATTGTGATTAGTGGGGTAGTTATATAGAAGAATTTTCCCGCACAAAAAGCCATCATCTGTTTTCCCGCCAAAAATTTCCCACCAAATGTTTCTCGCCAAAGATTTGACGTTTCATGTGACGAGGATGATGACGATGATGATGACGATAATGATGACGACGACGATGACGATGACGATGATGATGATGACGATGTTGATGATGACGATGATGATGACGATGATGATGATGACGATGATGATGATGATGACAAGGATGATGATGACGATGATGATGATGACGACGATGATGATGATGACGATGATGACGACTACAATGACGACGGTGATGATGACGACGATGACGGTGATGACGATGATGATGACCACGATGATGATGACAACGATGATGATGACGACGATGATAATGATGACGATGATGATGACGATGATGATGATGATGATGATGATGACGATGATGACGATGATGATGATGACTGATGTTATGCGAGGTGTATATGAAATAGCTTATATTTTACTAGGAAAAACTATTAAATACGATACAATTTTACACAAGATATTTATTTATTTATAGAATGGATATACTTAAACCTTGCTACAACACTTATAGGCAGTGTACCTAATCGTACAGTAGTGTAGTTTTTAGTAAGTCCGGTTCGTTCCACAGGGAAAATCTTTAAACAAAGCTTAACGCTATATTAGTTTTAATTTATAAAAATACAAATATATAAATAAGTAATATTATTATTATAAAGGGGGGTTTTTACCGTTTAATGACCAGTTTGTCGATTTTAAAACATTAGTCGCAGTTAAAACCTAATGTAAAATATTAAAAATAAATAAAACTTAATTTAAAGCGTAAAGTAAATAATGATAATGAAATTGCGATAAATAAAAGTGCGATAAAATAAAATTGCAATAATTAAAAAGTATGATAATTAAAAGTGCAATTAAATATAAAATAAAGGAAATTAAATATGAAATAAAAGAATTATGCTTATTTAAACTTCCGTAATCATGATGTTTGACGTGTTGATTTTAGTTTTATGCCCATGGGTTAATTATCCTTTGTCCTGGATTATTTAATATGTCCGTCTGGTTTTTGTCCATAACAGTCCATCAGTCATAAATATAAAGTGCGAGTATCCTCGTCAAATTATCCTTATACCCGAAGTTAAATATTCCAACTAATTGGGGACTTAAACTGTAACAAAGTTTTAATACTTTGTTATCAATTATGCCAAGTGTCCTTGTACATAATTCCACCCCTGTTTTAATAATTCTAGTGACTATTAATCCATTCCCGTGTCCGGTTAAATGAACTATTATTCGTACATATAAATACCCCGCCCATCGTGTCCGATCGAGTGAATATGGTTATTTATAGGGACGTCCAATTGTAAATCTTTATATTAAAATTAACAAACTATCATTTAGTTAAACAAATATAAAGCCCATTAATAGCCTATAGTCTAATTTCCACAAGTGTCGTTCTTTTGTCCAAACCCCAATTATGGTACAAAGCCCAATTACCCAATTTTAGTATTTAGCCCAACATCATGATTACTTCGTTTTAAATAAGCATAATAATAATTTAGCTATGAGACATTAATGTAAAAAGGTTGAACATAACTTACAATGATTAAAAATAGCGTAGCGTTACACGGACAGAATTTTGACTTACAAACTCAAAATATGCGCTAACATAACCTTATTATTATTAATTAAAATTAAAATTAAAATTAAAATATAAATTATATATATATATTTACGTATATATAGAGAGATGATATATTAGGATATATATAAAACTCGTCGAATTCGCTGCCTTTTATAGACATTCTGGGACCTGGTTTCTCTGCGAGTCGCGGTACTCTAACCCTTCAAACTCCGCAAGTCGCGGAGTTTGCTTTTACAGCTCATCCCTTTTTGGATCTTCTTTGCCGACGTTTTATTATATAAATATAATATATATATAATTTATATAATTAATTATATATTATATTATATTTATATACATAATTAATTTGTAACTTTCGCTCCGTTGCGTCGTGCGTTGAGAGTTGACTCATGTCCCGGTTCCGGATTTTCGAACGTCCTTTCGTACTATTTTATATCGTGTACTTTGCGTTTTGCGTCTTGTACTCTTGTCATTTTTAGACGTTTCTCATCAATAATTTGAATCTTTTTGATTGTATCTTGTACTTTTTAGCTTTTTGGACTTTTGCGTCTTCAATTCGTCGAATCTGCCTTTTGTCTTCACCTTTTAATATTTAAACGAATATCACTTGTAAATAGAACAATTGCAACTAAAATCTTGTCTTTCTTGAGGAATAATGCTATGAAATATGTGTTCATTTTTAGCATTATCAATATTCCCACACTTAAGCTTTGCTTGTCCTCAAGCAATATAGTCTTGAAAAAAAATACTTGAATCACTTCTTTATTCTTCACACTTTGTACATCAGTGATTTCAATACGGCGGTATGAACAATGATAGTAACGATGTGATTTACAGTCTCACATGACTATAAAAATTTAGATCCTTTAGGAAATTGGATCTTTATGAAAACATTTGATCTTTTGAAAATTCATGCTAGATTACCCTAGACAAGTTTTCTGATTTGATCCACTATCGGTGTTGCAAAATATATTTGTGGATCAATATTTTGGCTAAAACTTTTAGGCTCGTGTAATCCACTGCTATCCCTGTATCGGAAAGCACACATCCAGTTTACTTGTTCCGTATATTACCTTTCGGTAAACTACCGTCCGGTTGTAAAGGAAAGCGATGAACAAGAAACTATTAAGGCAATGTCCCGTGACATGTAGATGATTATGGTCTATAATGTGTCGGATGCTAGTACTATCCTTGGTAGGAGCAATAGTAAAGATCATCCTATGATTTTTCGGTCTGGCACAAGGTCCTGTCTCCGACCATGCTATGCAACCACCGTTCTTAAGGTTGACACCCGATTTGGTTCAGGTGACCTAATGAATTCCAGTTGAATTCCTAGGATTTTACGTTCAATGGTAATGAACGCATTGAAAATGGGTTTTCAGAAAACAAATCGGTTTTAATTTTTGATCAAAATATTTTCTCGTTCAAGCTCGAGTTTAGATATCATTGAATTCCATGAGTTTGAATTCTCAATCTTTAAGGTCAATCTCAAGGATTGAGTAATATGAGTCTTAAAAGCTGATTTTTGATCTTTTAAGGAGATTATCCTTTCTGGGGATCTGATTCATTAGTCTTATCAAGCTAATTTGCACGGTGCCCCCCATTGTACGAGATAAATCCTTCTCATGGTTAGGATAAATCTGACCACTTGGTGACCCTGTTTAATGCTGAGGTCCGTGGATTTCCTGCTGATTTTAGTGATGACTTTTCTAGATTTTTCGTCAACCTACAGCTGATCTGGATGACAACTTCATGACCTAAATCAAGAAGCGCGTTTCTTTTTCGGAAGACTTTACTTCCTTTTAATGATGGAATTGATTCATCGTGTAGATCCATCTTTCTTTCAAATATATTACAGTAAATCGGGTAAAACTGATTAGATTAGTCCAAAACAAAAGTATCTTCAATTATTTGTTACAGAAATATGTAACATATGTTTAAGATAACTTGGTGAATTTTCTCACACTTGGCTTTTATTTTTCCTTTTTGTTCTCCTCTATTCCATTTTAAATGAATTCTAACATTTTGGTTTGTTTCTCAATTTATGTCCTTTCCGAGGTAGCGACAATTTCGGTATTAACACCTAGTTTTCATCGTTCATAAATATGTATAAACATGATTTTGAATTCATTTAATTGGAAATTTTGAAAATTTTACTCGAATTGGGTAGTCAGTATATAAGACTAGGACTGTTCTTTATTATCAGAGAGCACTAGATTCTAATACAACTACTGCTTTACTAGTATTTTTAATGGTAACCAAGTGTTTAAACAGCTAAATAATTTATCAGACTATATATATAACATAATTGGTCATCGCACTTAGTTTAAGTCTATTTACAAGACTTAAACTTAATAAAATAAAATAAAAAAAAAATTCTAAAGAATTTAACCCCTTCCCACACTTAAGATCTTGCAATGCCCTCATTTGTAAGAAATCATTAACAATTTAAATTATTGAGGGTGATTAGCTTAGAAAAATGATTAAATTTTACCAAAGTTTCCAAACATATTGTTGTTTGTGTTGAATGGTAAATGGTGCACATCATTTGTTCATTCCGTCTTGTTGTTATTTCACATATATTTTGCATCTTGTCGTCAAAATTAGTTGCTTTTGCTGAACTTAATGCCAGTCTTTGAAAATGCGTTGTTTTACCTTGTTGTGTACATAAGATAAACTGCAAACATATATACATATTTTTGAAGTTTGGTATATTACCCCACATTCAAAAATTATTAAAATCTAATAATAAAAGTTAGAAAATTATAAAAACTATTACAATATCAACATAAGTGCTAAATGTAGTAACATTACAAAAATAAAATAAATAAAACTAAATAAACTAGGGTTGATACTGATACCAGTAGGGGTTCCATGCATAACCGTATGTGTTATAGAATGCTTCAGCTGGGTTATAAGTAGGATACGATGGTTGGATCTCTATAGACCAGGGAGGAAATACGGGCTTTGGAGTAGGAATATAGTTTCTACCTATATGTTGGCAATGAGCTATGATGTTGTTTTGATGAACTTGCCAATCTTCAAATGCTCGATGTCTAGCATTTTCATACTCTTGTGAAGCTATAAACCTTTGCATTTCTGTCATTTCATTTCCCCCTCCCACATTACCTGGCTGTTGATTTCTTTCAACCTGTGGATGTCTTCCATTATATTGTACTGCGGCGTTATTTCGCCTCTTCAAAACCATAGCACCATGATATACATTTAAACCAATTGTATCGTGGGGTTCTGGTTCTTCGATTAATAATCCCCCCGACTTATATCCACATCGAGATACTCAGCAATTAATGTAATAAATATACCACCTCCTATTATACTGTGTGGTCTCATCCCCCTAACCATAGCCGATAAATAATAAACCACACAATAAGGTATACTTACAGCGCTTTGTGGGTCTCGAATACAAATGTGGTAAAATAAATCTTGCTCATTTACCTTTTCCTTATTTTTACCTCGCTGTGTAATCGAGTTCACTAGAAACCTGTGAATTACTCTTAACTCAGCTCTATATATATCCGTATAAGAGTAATTTCCCCTTTTAAATCGGTGATGGCTAGTCATTTGACTCCATACACCATGCGTATCAAAATTTTCATCAATCTTCCTACCATTTAATATCAACCCTTGACAATCGGCAGATGCTAGCTCCTCAGGCGTATATATACGTAAGGCCTAATCCATGTCTAGTAGAGACATGTGGCGCATCGAACCTCCTAACAAAAATCTAATAAAAGTTCGATCAGTTAAAGTAGCTACCCGATCATTTATTTCTATACTACACAATAATTCTTCACACCATACTTTATATACAGGTCTACGCATGTTGAATAATCGTACCTAATCATTAAAAGTAGAATTACCATACCTCTGTGTAAGTAATTCTCTAATCCGTTCGCCCAATCCTACGGCTTCTAACGGTTCCCATTCTATTACTCTAGGTACTTCAACAGCTTTAGAATGAAGAGTGTGCAAGCTCCTTTGGTATTTTGGATAATCTATCCAACGTCTGTCTAATCTCAAGTTCGGGTGCAAATCTTCCACGTGCATATCTGAAAATGTCATAACTGGATGAGGTATATCTTGTTTGTAATAGTTATCAACATCCTGTTGTTCCGCATTCTCAGGAGGAGCAATGCGAGCTTGGGATGAAGATTCACCCCTTTCAGTCTGCAAAACACATCAAACACAATTTTTGTGCATCCAAATATGCATTAGTGTCAGCAAAATCATCAATCAAAATAATTACAATTACATGTTCAATCTATATCAAACTTATGCTCATTTTCATATTTTTATCAAATCTACACTTTTTCAAATAAGCATATACGAAAATGTTCGCCAAGTTCATAAGCATTCAACTCAAATAACATGTCAAAATAATCATTATTAGCAATTAAATAAGTTTCAAATGGCATTATCTCTCAAAAATCAAGTTCATGAATTTTAGACTTGAAAAAGTCCACTTTAATTCTCAAAAATCATGTTTAGGCTCAAAGTTTGGATCATTTAACTACTTAAACATGTTACACTACTTAATTTAGCAATAATTCATGATAAAAATCAGCCATAACCTGTTTATATCAAAAAGCCCCAAATTGCTCAAGAACACAAACCCTAGATTACTCAAAATTTGAAGTTTAAGGCTTCTAATCATGTTAAATAGCATCAATCTAGGTTATATAAGCATAATACACAAACAATTTAAGCATAATTACACTAAAAAGCATCACAATCGAATTGGGTATAAATTTGTTCAAGAACACTAATTTTCGGATTAAATGGGTGTTTTGATGAAGAAATTACCGTTTTCCTTGAGTAATTCCTTGATAGCATCCTTCTCAACATGATTTTGTGAAAGATTTTATGATTTTTGGTGAAAAATTGCGAATTTGGGAGGTTTTTGTGTGTGTTTTTCGGGTATTTTCGCAGTTATTTGGGTGTGGGTGTTGGTAAACTGATCTGTTCTTGCGTTTTATTTTTTTCTGTATTTTACAAACTCCGCGAGTCGCGGTGGTGTTTCCCTTCAAACTCCGCGAGTCGCGGTGTCCTTTTTTTTTTAATAAAAACCTTAACTTATAAAACAATTAATTAATTAATTTTAAAATTTTGTTTCCTTTGTTATTTAGGACGAGGTCGTTTCGGAACGATATCCTAGTCCGTCCCTCGACAAAATTTTAAAATTTGTCAATTTAAAGCGCGATTTTAAAAGCAAAGATTTTTTTTGGGATTTTTAATGTTTTTGGCATACTTTAATTCAATAAGATTAAAAATAATGATAATAAAAGTTCTCGTCCCTCCCTTGGGTAAAGCAATTTCGGTTCAAAGACCTAGTCTTCAACTCACGAAGAATTTTAAAAATCATATTTTTAACTTAGCGAAATAAAGTAAATTTTTGTTTTTAAATTCACACCAAACTTAAATTTAAAATGCATAAAATTAAAAATTCATATTTTAAAAATTCACACCATACTTAAATTATATTTTTGTTTTTATACATACAAACTTATATTAAAAATATTAATTTTCCAAATATTTACAATTTTAAATATATTGATTTAAAAAGTTTACAATATTATTTTAATATTTATTTATTAATTTTTTTAAAAATAAAATTAAAAATCTTTTTGGCTTTTATCCAACTTTAATCAATCAAATATTATCAAAAATATACGCCCCTCTTTTCGATAAAGTAATTTCGGTTCCATGACCTAATTTAACTCATGACGAATTTTTGAAATATTTTGAGTTGATTGATTAAAGATATTTATACCTTAAGAATAAATGTTAAATTTTGCAGTGATGTAATAAATTTTTGTATGATATCAATAATTTCGGTCGCAAGACCTAATTTTATTGAATACCAATTTAATACTTTATAGCGAACAAATTAGCGTTTATTATCAAAAGGTTAAAAATAAAAATAAAAATAAAAACTGTACAAACTTACCTGTGAAATAGATTTCTTAGTGATATGCTCTAGCCCACTCATAAGATAGTCGGACTAATTGATTTTCCATGGCTACATAGGCGTAACCTCGAGCATTCAATGTTTTTTCTTCTAAACATATGAACGGTCCATCTCTGCATAAAGTAACAAATTCGGTGTTTGAATAGGTTTGATTATTTGAACATTTACCTTCGTGTGACAATTTTCCGCATTTGTGACATCTTTCAAGGTGTCGTGCTCTTCTTTTCGCTGCGGATTTTGATTTTCCTTTACCAAATTGTAACTTATTATCTTCGCATCTGGATTCTTTTCTTACTCCGTCCAATTTTTCTCTGATTACTGATACCAGTTCACTCGGAAGTGTGTCATTATTACGTTTAGTAATCAAAGCGTGTAGCATTAGACCATGGTTTAGTTCACAGGAAGTCTTCATTTCGTAAAAACCTAAAAAAAATAAAAATTCAGAATGGGGGGAGAAGACTAATTCTTTAGGGTCTGCTAGGGAAAGACCATTCGGGTTCCATTTTCGAGAACTACACAAAAACAAAAAATCTAACTCTAACAGAAATACATATTATCCTTTAAAAGACTTGATTCTCCCCACACTTAGTTAGCTGTGGTATCGAAATTGTGATTAACTTCGTTGTCAACTTCCATTGGACTATCTATGTAATGTTTAACTCTGTGACCATTAACTTTAAATTCAATCCCATTTGAATTTATTAATTCTACTGTTTCGTATGGAAAAACTCTTTTGACTATGAATGGTCCAGACCATCTTGATTTCAATTTTTCAGGAAATAGCTTGAATCGTGAATTAAAAAGAAGAACTCTATCTCCTTCTTTAAATTCTTTTGAACTTCTGATTCTTTTATCATGCCATTTCTTCGTTCTTTCCTTATAGATTAACGAATTTTCGTATGCTTCTTGTCTTAATTCTTCTAATTCGTTTAGTTGATTTAACCGTAGACGTCCGGCTTCATGTAAATCAAGATTACATGTCTTCAAAGCCCAAAATGCTTTGTGTTCAATTTCTACTGGAAGATGACATGCTTTTCCGTAAACAAGTTTAAAAGGTATGGTTACAATTGGAGTTTTGTAGGCTGTTCTAAAAGCCTAGAGTGCATCCTCCAATTTTATGGACCATTCTTTCGGATTTGTTCCTACGGTTTTCTCTAGAATACGTTTTAAAGCTCGGTTGGTATTTTCAACTTGTTCACTTGTTTGTGGATGATATGCGGTGGAGATTTTATGAGTTACTCCATATCTTTTGAGAACTTTCTCAAGTTGATTGTTACAGAAATAAGTTCCCCGATCACTTATTAAAGCTTTCGGTGTTCCAAACCTTGCAAAAAGACGTTTTAAAAAATTGACTACAACTCGTGCATCGTTAGTTAGGAGAGCTTGTGCTTCCGCCCATTTAGATACATAATCAATGGCTACGAGAATGTAGAGATTATTATGAGATTTTAGAAATGGACCCATAAAGTCAATACCCCAAATGTCAAATACTTCACATACTTGAATGACATTTTGTGGCATTTCATCACGTTGACTTATTTTTCCGGCCCTTTGACAAGCATCACAGGATTTTCAAAGAAGGTGTGCGTCTTTGTAAATTGTAGGCCAATAGAATCCAGCATCATATACTTTCCTTGCTGTTAGTTGAGGCCCATAATGCCCTCCTGTTGGTCCTGTCTGACAATGGTTTAAGATTTTACTAGCTTCATCTCCGAATACACATCGGCGTATTATTCCATCTGGACAACTTTTAAACAGATGTGGATCTTCCCATAAATAGTGTTTTATATCACTAAAGAATTTCTTTCGTTTTTGGTACGACAATCCTTTTTCAAGGAATCCATAAACTAAGTAGTTTGCATAGTCTGCAAACCATGGAATTTCATTATGATCTATCTTCAATAGAAATTCATCAGGAAAGTTGTCTTGTATGGCCGATTCATTTAGAACTTCTAATTCGGGATTTTCAAGACGAGAAAGATGATCAGCTGCGAGATTTTCTGCTCCCTTTTTATCTCGGATTTCAATATCAAACTCTTGTAATAGTAAGATCCAACGGATTAATCGTGGTTTGGCATCTTGTTTCGAAAATAGGTATCTAAGAGCAGAATGGTCAGTATAGACCACCGTTTTAGCTAGAACGAGATATGAACGAAATTTGTCAAAAGCAAAGACAATAGCAAGGAGTTCTTTTTCAGTAGTTATGTAATTTGTTTGTGCTCCTTGTAACGTCTTACTAGCATAATATATTGGTTGAAATCGTTTTTCAATCCTTTGTCCTAAAACGGCTCCCATTGCAAAATCACTTGCATCGCACATAAGTTCAAACGGTAGATTCCAATTTGGTGTTATCATGATCGGCGCATTAGTGAGTTTTTCTTAAAGAATATTAAAAGATTTGATGCATTTATCTGAAAAGATGAATGGAGCATCCTTTTCTAGGAGTTTATTCATAGGAGTGGCAATTTTAGAAAAATCTTTTATGAAACGTCGGTAAAAACCGGCATGCCCTAGAAAACTCCTAACTCCTCTAACATTGGTGGGATGTGGAAGTTTAGCGATTACACTTACTTTAGCTCTATCCACTTCAATTCCTTCCTTTGAAATTTTATGACCAAGAACGATGCCTTCTTTAACCATGAAATGACATGTCTCCCAATTAAGAACTAGATTTGATTGTTTGCATCTAATCAGCATTCGTTCAAGATTAGCTAGACATGATTCAAATGTATCACCGAAGACTGAAAAGTCATCCATGAAAACTTCCATGCATTCTTCTATCATGTCATGAAAAATCGCCATCATGCACCTTTGAAAGGTTGCAGGGGCGTTGCAAAGTCCAAATGGCATGCATTTGTAAGCAAAAGTACCATAAGGGCACGTAAACGTGGTTTTCTCTTGGTCTTCGGGTGCTATTGGAATTTGAAAATATCCGGAAAATCCATCAAGAAAACAATTGTAACTGTTTCCGGCTAATCTTTCCAACATTTGATCAATAAAAGGTAAGGGAAAGTGATCTTTTCTGGTGGCGTCATTTAATTTTCTATAATCAATACATACACGCCATCCTGTTACAGTCCTAGTAGGAATAAGCTCATTTTTCTCATTTGTTATGACAGTCATGCCACCCTTCTTAGGTACGCATTGAACTGGGCTTACCCATGGACTATCAGAAATTGGATAAATTAAACCTGCATCCAGCAGTTTAATAATTTCTTTCTTAACTACATCTTGCATATTAGGATTTAGTCTTCATTGGCGTTGCACATACATTTTATGACCTTCTTCCATAAGGATTTTATGTGTGCAATACGAAGGACTTATTCCTTTAATATCATGAATCTTCCATGCAATAGCTAGTTTATGAGCTTTTAACACAGAAATGAGTTGTGATTTCTCATTTTCAGTAAGAGAAGACGATATTATTACAGGTAATTCAGATTCACCATGTAAATAAGCGTATTCCAAATGGTTTGGAAGTGTCTTTAACTCTAATGTTGGTGGTTTTTCTATCGATGATTTATATCGATATCTGTCTTCTTCTTTTAACATTTGAATTTCTTCTGTTGTTGGTTCATATCCATTAGCCATTTGTGTAGCTAACATTTCAATTTCATCAACTGGTTCAGTTCCTTCTCCTAAAGAACATTCTCCTGTTCCTTGTAATTCTGGAAATTCTTCTAACAATTCTGCATGTGATTCTATAGTTTGAATATAATAACATGTATCATCTGCAGATTGCGATTGTTGCATTGCTCTATCAACTGAAAAGGTAACACTCTCATCCTCTATACTTAGGGTCAGTTTCTTACCGAACACGTCTATCATTGCTTTAGCCGTGTTTAAGAATGGTCTTCCTAATATTAGAGGAACTTGAGAATCTTCTTCCATGTCCAGAACAACAAAATCTACTGGAAATACTAAAGTACCAACTTTAACTAGCATGTTCTCCATTATCCCTCTAGGATATTTTATTGATCGATCGGCTAGTTGTATGCTTATTCTTGTTGGTTTCAATTCTCCAAGGTCTAGTTTATCGTATAGTGAATACGGCATTAAATTTATACTAGCACCTAAGTCTGCCAATGCTTCTATTGAACTAAGACTTCCCAGAAAATATGGAATTGTGAAACTTCCTGGATCTGATAGTTTTTCTGGTATCTTATTCAACAGTACTGCAGAACAATTAGCATTCATAGTAACGGCCGAGAGTTCTTCCATTTTCTTTCTATTTGTGATTAAATCTTTCAGAAATTTAGCATATCTAGGCATTCCTGAAATTACATCAATGAAAGAAAGATTTACATTTATCTGTTTAAACATATCCAAGAATTTGGATTGCTCGGCTTCAAGTTTCTCTTTTTTTATTTTACTCGGGTAAGGAAGTGGTGGTTGGTATGGTTTAACATAAGGTTTAGCCTTAACTGTGTTATCTTCATTAACCTTTTCAACTACCAGTTCTTTTTCCTTATCTTGTTCAGGTTGTGGTTCTTGTGGAGTAGGAATAGCTTCATCAGAAATTACAGGTATTTCAGGTGGTTTAAGTGTTGTACCACTTCTTGTGGTTATGGCTTTAGCTGTTTCATTCCGGGGGTTAGCATTTGTATTACTAGGTAAACTTCCCGATTTTCTTTCTCCTATTAACCTTGCTAGGTTACTTACTTCTTGTTCCAAATTTTGAATAGAACTTGTTGATTTCTAAATGCTTGAGCATTTTGTTCATTGGTTTGTTTCTGAGATGTGAAAAACTGCGTTTGAGTTTCAACTATCTTCGTCATCATATCTTCTAAATTTGGCTTTTTATCATCGGTTTGTTGTGGTTTGTTTTGAAAATTAGGTCTTTGCTGGTTGTAAGTATTGTTGGATACTTGTTGATTACTAGGACCTTGTTGGTTGTTGTATGGAACATTTCGGTTATAATTCTGGTTTTGATTGTAAATTGGTCTTGGCGGTTGATAATTATTCTGATAATTATTTCCAGGCCTTTGGTTTATGTATGAAATATTCTCTCTTTGTTCCATTGTTAGTTCAATACTGAGACAATCTTTTGTCAAATATGGTCCTCCACACTGCTCACAACTAATTCGTATTGAGTGTATATCCTTAGTCATCTTTTCCATTCGTCTCTCGACAGCATCTATCTTTGCGGAAATGGAATCTAAGTCATGGCTAGAATCGGCTCTAGCTGCTTTAGATGATCTAACGATATCTTTTTCTTGGTGCCACTCATGTGAGTGGGAAGCAGTGTTATCAATAATTTTATAAGCATCAGTTTTGGTTTTCTTCATAATAGAACCACCAGCTGCTATATCGAGGTCTTTCCTTGTAGTGATGTCGCATCCTTGGTAGAATATTTGTACTATTTGACAAGTGTCTAAACCATGTTGCGGACATCCTCTTAATAACTTTCCAAATCTAGTCCACGCGTCATATAGAGTTTCATTCGGTTTCTGTGTGAACGTAACAATTTCTCCTTGAAGTCTTACGGCTTTAGATGCCGGAAAGAATTGTTTAAGAAATTTTTCAACTAAAACGTCCCATGTATCAATCGCCCCTTCAGGTAACGATTCCAACCAATCTTTGGCTTCTCCCTTTAAAGTCCAGGGAAATAACATGAGATATATCTGTTCATCCTCAACTTCTCGGATTTTAAATAGTGTGCAGATCCTATTAAAGGTACGAAGATGTTCATTTGGATCTTCCTTCGGCGCACCACTAAATTGGCATTGATTAGTCACCATGTGTAGAATTTGTCCTTTGATTTCATAATCTGGCGCATTAATGTCAGGATGAGTAATTGCGTGACCTTGGCCAGTGCGTTTAGCTCGCATTCGGTCTTCCATACTTAAAGGTTCCAGATTCTCCATGATTGAATTTGTTGAATCTGAATCACTAGAGGATTCTGATTTAATGGTTCGTTCCTCAACAATCTCTGTTTGAATGATTGGTGGTTCCGGAGGAAAAATTATTGGTTCAGGATCTATGAATCGTCCCTGAATATTCTCCGGATTCTCAATTGTGAGGTCGGGTTCAAAGAATGGATTATCGGAAATTTGAATTGGAGTACTTGGTCGACTGGATGACGATTCTAAAGAAAAATCAACGGTGACAATATTTGCTAGATGTCTTGATCGAGTTACAGGTGGTGAACGTACAAAAGGTGGTTAACGTCTTGCTCGGTGCATTCACTGAATATCCTATTAGTTTTTAAAAAGGAAGAAAAATTATATAAGTTATCCAATTAATAGACTTTTCTGATTTTGCCCACGTTTCGAATAGCCAAAAGATGCAGCAGAGGGGCAGGATTCATTTGGTCTCAATATAATTGAGTACTGTTTGGCTCCAATAACCCGATCCACGTACAAATCTAACTATTACTACGAACCAGAAAATTTTGATGTCTATCAATTTAACCACTTAAAATAAATTTTCGTAATTTAAAGAAATTTAGATAAGAAATAGAGAAAATTCTAAGTCCTAAAAACTAGAATAGGGAGAAATAAGAAAGAAAGAGAGCGCGTCGAAATTAAAAGTAAAAATTGGAGAAATAAGAAAGAAAAAGAGTGACTTATAAAACTTTAAAACACTCGACTAACCCAAACTTATTATTATCACTAACTTAAAATTAAAATTGCAAATTGAGATTACTAATTGAAGTGATAATTGATACATAGGTAAAAGGCGTCGAAAAATAAAAATAAGAAAGTAGCGCGTCGAACGGCGTCGCAAAATTCTAAAGTACCTAAATCTTAGTCTAAGGAATAAGCACTTAAGGGATTTTACGGCAAGGCCTAAAAATCTAGAAATAAAAATAAGCTACGGCAAAAACTAAATTTAACACTAACTACGAACAATAAAAATACAAATATTACGATTAAATAATTAAAAAGAAACAAATATAAAAAGAAGCTAAAAATGATAAGATTACAATTTTTATAGAAATATTATTTTTATATTTATTTTATAAAAGCCTTAATTTTTATATATATTAAAACTAATTATAATTAATTATACTAATTAAATTATAACTTAAACTAATTAATATTAATTAAAAACTTAAACTAAATTATAATAATAATAAAACTAATTAGGGTTTAAATAATAATAATAATTAATTACTCTGTATTAAATGCGAAATTAGGTTTCTGGTTTGGCCTGCCAGGGAGGCTCCGCGATTCGCGGTTGGCCCGGTTCAATATCTCCGCAAGTCGCGGAGATTGCAGGTTCAAAAGAGACAGGTCAAGTTTCGACAGGTTCAACGTAATTAATTTTTTTTTGTTTTTAATTTAATTAATATATTTATATAAATTTAATAAAACTTATATTTTAAAAACTAAAATAAAAATAAAGATACTTATAATTTTATAAATAAAAATCTTAAAAATAAATTTATAAATATTTTTTTTCGGTTTTTGATTTTTTATATATTTTTTTATATTTAAAAAGTATATATTTTACAAAAACTAATTAAAACTTAATAAGAAATTTTTTTTTATGTGGCGTTTCGCTTCGGCGTTCCCCGGCAGCGGCGCCAAAAATACTTGATGTGCGCAGAGGTGTATATGAAATAGCTTATATTTTATTAGGAAAAACTATTAAATACGATACAATTTTACACAAGATATTTATTTATTTATAGAATGGATATACTTAAACCTTGCTACAACACTTATAGGTAGTGTACATAATCATACAGTAGTGTAGTTTTTAGTAAGTCCGGTTCGTTACACAGGGAAAATCTTTAAACAAAGCTTAACGCTATATTAGTTTTAATTTATAATAATACAAATATATAAATAAGTAATATTATTATTATAAAGGGGGGTTTTTACCGTTTAATGACCGGTTTGTCGATTTTAAAACTTTAGTCGCAGTTAAAACATAATGTAAAATATTAAAAATAAATACAACTTAATTTAAAGCGTAAAGTAAATAACGATAATGAAATTGCGATAAATAAAAGTGCGATAAAATAAAATTGCAATAATTAAAAAGTACGATAATTAAAAGTGCAATTAAATACAATAACAATAAATAAAAGTGCGATAATTAAAAGTGCAATTAAATATAAAATAAATGAAATTAAATATGAAATAAAAGAATTATGCTTATTTAAACTTCCGTAATCATGATGTTTGACGTGTTGATTTTAGTTTTATGCCCATGGGTTAATTGTCCTTTGTCCTGGATTATTTAATATGTCCTTCTGGTTTTTGTCCATAACAGTCCATCAGTCATAAATATAAAGTGCGAGTATCCTCGTCAAATTATCCTTATACCTGAAGTTAAATATTCCAACTAATTGGGGACTTAAACTGTAACAAGGTTTTAATACTTTGTTATCAATTATGCCAAGTGTCCTTGTACATAATTTCACCCCTGTTTTAATAATTCTAGTGACTATTAATCCATTCCCGTGTCCAGTTAAATGAACTATTATTCGTACATATAAATACCCCTCCCATCGTGTCCGATTGAGTGAATATGGTTATTTATAGGGACGTCCAATTGTAAATCTTTATATTAAAATTAACAACCTATCATTTAGTTAAACAAATATAAAGCCCATTAATAGCCTATAATCTAATTTCCACAAGTTTCGTTCTTTTGTCCAAACCCCAATTATGGTACAAAGCCCAATTACCCAATTTTAGTATTTAGCCCAACATCATGATTACTTCGTTTTAAATAAGCATAATAATAATTTAGCTACGAGACATTAATGTAAAAAGGTTGAACATAACTTACAATGATTAAAAATAGCGTAGCGTTACACGGACAGAATTTCGACTTACACACTCAAAATATTTGCTAACATAACCTTATTATTATTAATTAAAATTAAAATTAAAATATAAATTATATATATATATTTACGTATATAGAGAGAGATGATATATTAGGATATATAAAACTCGTCGAATTCGCTGCCTTTTATAGACATTCTGGGACCTGGTTTCTCCGCGAGTCGCGGTACTCTAACCCTTCAAACTCCGCAAGTCGCGGAGTTTGCTTTTACAGCTCATCCCTTTTTGGATCTTCTTTGCCAACGTTTTATTATATAAATATAATATATATATATATATAGTTTATATAATTAATTATATATTATATTATATTTATATACATAATTAATTTGTAACTTTCGCTCCGTTGCGTCGTGCGTTGAGAGTTGACTCATGTCCCGGTTCCGAATTTTCGAACGTCCTTTTGTACTATTTTATATCGTGTACTTTGCGTTTTGCGTCTTGTACTCTTGTCATTTTTAGACGTTTCTCATCAATAACTTGAACCTGTTTGATTGTATCTTGTACTTTTTAGCTTTTTGGACCTTTGCGTCTTCAATTCGTCGAATCTGCCTTTTGTCTTCACCTTTTAATATTTAAACGAATATCACTTGTAAATAGAACAATTGCAACTAAAATCTTGTCTTTCTTGAGGAATAATGCTATGAAATATGTGTTAATTTTTAGCATTATGAATGACGATGATTATGATGATGATGATGATGATGACGACGATGACGATGACGACAATGACGATGATAATGATCACGATGATGATGATGACGATGATGATGACGATGATGATGACGATGATGACGAGGATGATGATGACGACGATGATGATGACGACGATGATGATGACGACGATGATGACGACTACAATGATGACGATGATGATGATGATGACGACGATAATGACCATGATGATGATGACGAAGATGATGATGACGACGATGACGATGACGATGCTGACGATGACGATGATGATGATGACGACGATGATGATGATGACGATGATGATGACGACGACGATGATGACGACGATGATGATGATGATGATGATGACGACGATGATGATGACGACGATGATGACGATGACGATGACGACGACGTGTGATGGCTCCGTCAAAACACTTAACGGCTCCGTTACTTGGTCCCACAGCTTTATCGAACTTAAATGAATTTAACAAACGACATTGCATTCTTTTATTTCAAAAGTTTCCCAAAAAGGAAAGCATACCAAAATATGTAGTTTAAAAGTAACCCAACATATTAATTAACCAAAGTTGACATAAAACATTGTCAACAAACCCACAAATTTAAATTATCCAAAAACAGAATGCAAGCTTAAGTTTCATAAATTGTTTCATTAACATCTGCTCAAATGCATGCAGACTCTTCTAAACACCGCGGAAGCATCACATAAACTCAAGTACCTGTGAAAACATGCGAATAAACTGTCAACACAAAGGTTGAGTGAATTATAGGTTTAAATAATTGAATAAACTTTAGACCACAAGATTTAAAAATGTTAGAAAACATTAAACGTTATTCCATTATCAATGAGCCACCTGGTAACCACTTAACCCTTTATTTACCCTTGCTAAACATAATAATAATATACACTGGACAGTGTATCTACAACAAAATACGAAGTACTAAACATTCCAATTATAAATTGCTAGCGCGACTAGCTCGAAACGGGGTTGTCAAACCCGATAGATCTATCCGTAGGATTCGCGTTCACCGGTAGAAACCAATGATTACAGTTACCAGACTAGGGAATATTTTTGTCCAACTCACAATGAATAATTTAAATTTAATTGTCACTTGTGTCTAAACGTCAAATAAAATGCATGTAATCACATCCCAAAAATATACTTTGAAAAGTATGTAAAAATGGGACTATCACTCACCTTAATAGTAACGAAGTAACCAAAACAATTAAGCGAACAGCAAATGAGTACAGTGATCAGGAATGATCATAACGCCGACCTATAAATAAAACAGGTTGATATAAATAACTAACTTAGGTCAAGTTTTAGTATGATAGATATTGTTCATGTTGCAAGTAGTCATAGAACAATACCCAATATGCATCGGTTTGATCGGAACAGATTACGGACACACACTTTCTATTTTTAGAAAGTTTCTATTTTTAGCAGGTTTCCATTTTTGGAAAGTTTCTATTTTTGGAAAGTTTCTATTTTTGGAAAATTTCTATTTTTGGAAAGTTTCTATTTTTGGAAAGTTTCCAAATTTAGAAAGTTGCTATTTTAGGAAAGTTTATAAGTTAGGAAAGTTTCCTTAATTAGAAAGTCAACAAAAGTCAACTGAAAGTCAAAGTCAACCGAAAGTCAACTCAAAATTCAACCTTGGTCAAAAATAGTCAACGTTAATTTTAAAAGTGTAAGTTGTAATAATAATGTAAGTTATAATGTTTATTAAAGTTAAATATGTCTCATTATGTCATAACATAAGTTTAATTAAATTAAAATGAATTATTAAAGTTAATATATGTTTAAATGATATAATTAATATAACATAAGTATTTAATTAATTAATTAAATATTAATCATAATATAAGTATTATTAATTAATAATAAATTTTAAATCATATCATAAGTATTATTAATTAATAATGAATTATTAATCATATCATCAGTTTCTAATTATAATTATTAAATCATAAGTATTTAATAATTAAATTATAATTAAATAATAACTAAGCCTTATAATAATTAAATAATTAATTAATCATTATTATAAGTCTTATTATAATAATCTCATAATATAATTTTAATACTTATCATAAGTATTTTCCATTAATAATAAAAGTATTATTAATCATAAGTTTAATTAAAATGTTAATTAAATCATAAGTAATAATTAAATGATATAATAAATATATATATCATAAGTCTTAAAATTTTAATAATTAATTTTTATATCATAAGTAATTAAATGATAATGAAATTCATTATTTATATCATAAGTTTAATAATTAATTATAAGTTTTAAATCAAAAGTTCATCGGGTCGTATATTGAGCCCCGGGTGTCGGTTTTCGGCGAGCCTTACATATATCTCCGCCTAATCAAACCACCCGACACTTTGGTACACTCAAGAACATACCAAGAACAGTCCACAAGTCATGGTGATCAGCCATGACACCACTTGGAACTTCTATTCAATCAAAATCGTGTTTTAGCCATAATGGGTGATTCGTGGCTCGAATTTAGATGACCCGAACATGAAAGTTCATCCCACCATTAATCCTAACACACTAACACACCCTAAAGTCACCAAATATGGTCACAAATTCGGACCAAACCTGGTTCATATCAATATCACATTTCAATTTCAACAAAATACCATTTTGATCATATCTAGGGCTCCGGAAATCGAAATGACATGAATCCGGAGTCTAAAATCAATGTATTGATGAGAGGAACTCATCTATCTACTTTATTTTAACTTTTATATCATTCACAATATCATAATTACACGAAATAGCTGCTGTCCCAATTTTATCAAACCGAAAACATGTGTTTATGAGTAATTCTATGCATACAAACACCATTACAACAACAAGTAATCATCATACTATTAAAATAGACATCAAATACAGAAAAATAAAGAAAAATTAAAAGTTCTAGGGTTAGGGTTTATACCCTAATCAATAATCAACAAGTATAATCGCGTAGAGAACGAAATGAGGTACGCGTTGATGTAAAACAATGGATGATCCAAGCTATGATTTGATGAAGGATGATGATGATGGTGGTGGTGTGCCATTGCCAAAAGAGAGGGAGAAGGAGGAGAGCAAAAATAAATTTAGGTTTAGGGAATAAATTGTGATGTAAATGAAAAATGAAATTTAGAAGTGAAAAACAAAGGGGTATCCCCTCCCCCCTTTGGTTTGGCCGATTTGTGGGGTGTAGGGTGGTCCCCACAAGCCCAATTTGATAAGTGATCCATTCCTTATAGCCCGAAATCCCGAACGAATACCGAAACGCGAAAACACGATTATGCGATTAAAAATCCGGAGAGATAACAAACGCGCGACGAAAAATAAATATAAATACTACATATAATAATATGACCTTAAAATATCATATTTAAAATAATTAGGATTTAAATATCCCAAAAACTCGACCGTTGGTTTGAAAACCGAAAAGATTCGCCGGATAGAAATCCGCGACACGTAGAAACGTATAATTCAAAATATGAATACAAATATTCACATAACACATAATAATTAATATATTATTATTAAACTAATAATATAGGTCATAGAAATGACGTAGCACAATTAACAGTTAACGGTCGTTAAATAATTAACGGTAAAAGATAACGAAAAAAGTAGGGTCGTGACAGTACCTTCCCGTTACGAAAATTTCGTCCCGAAATTTAAGCAGGTGCAGGGGTTGACTCAGCATCTGGGAACAAATGCAGATACTTCTGCTTCATCTGATCTTCACGCTCCCAAGTGAACTCGGGACCGCGACTGGTGTTCCATCTAACCCGGACAATAGGAATTCGGCTCTGCTTAAGAGTCTTAACTTCTCGATCCATAATTTCAATTGGTTCCTCAATAAAGTGTAGTTGCTTATCAACATGAAGTTCTTCCAAAGGAATAGTTTTGTCGGCCTCGGCCAAACACTTCTTTAAATTCGATACATGAAAAACATCGTGAACAGTACTGAGTTCTTGTGGCAACTTCAACCGATAAGCCGCGGGTCCAACTCTCTCAACAATCTCAAACAGTCCAACAAAACGAGGAATTAACTTTCCCCTTTTACCAAAACGGATCACACCCTTCCAAGGTGAAACCTTTAACATGACACGATCACCAACTTGAAATTCTACATCTTTCCTTCCCCTATCGGCATAACTCTTTTGCCGACTTCTGGCAGTTCTCAATCTTTCCTTAATCTGTACAATCTTCTCGGTAGTCTCATGAATAATTTCTGGACATGTGAGTTGAGCATCCCCAACCTCATTCCAATAGACAAGAGACCTACACTTCCTACCGTACAGAGCTTCAAACGGTGCGGCTTGAATACTTGCGTGATAACTGTTGTTATAATAAAACTCAGCTAGCGGCAAATATTCATCCCACCCATTACCAAAATCAATAACACACGCTCGTAACATATCTTCTAACGTCTGAATGGTCCTTTCACTCTGACCATCTGTTTGAGGATGATAAGCGGTGCTCATATCTAACCTAGTTCCCAAGGCTTCCTGTAAGGATCACCAAAACCTCGATACAAATCGACTGTCTCGGTCTGAAATAATGGATACAGGAACACCATGTCTAGAAACAATCTCCTTCAAGTACAAACTTGTAAGCTTCTCCATTGAATCCATTTCCCTAATCGGCAAAAAGTGAGCATACTTAGTGAGTCAATCTACAGTCACCCAAATGGTGTCATAGCCACCCGCAACTCTCGATAACTTAGTAATAAAATCCATCGTAATTCCTTCCCAATTCCACTCGGGAATCTCAGGTTGCACAAAAAGTCCATACGGTTTTTGATGTTTAGCTTTAACCTTAGCACAAGTCAAACACTTAGCAACATACGTAGCCACATCACCTTTCAAATTAGGCCACCAATACAGCTCTTTAAGATCATGATACATCTTTCCTGAATCAGGATGAATAGAGTACCTAGACTTATGAGCCTCATCTAAAACCAGTTGTCGCAGTTCACCAAACTTCGGAACCCAAAGACGTCCTGCAAAGTATCTAGTACCATCTTCTCGTACCTCAAACTTCTTAGCCATACCTCTTACGTTCTCATTCACAAAATTCTCTTCCTTTAAGGCTTCTTGTTGTGCCTCAAGAATCTGCCTTGCGAGGTTTGTTCTAATTGTCATATTCAAGGCCCTAAACCTGCGAGGTTCAGCCCTTTCTTTACGACTCAACGCATCCACCACAACATTGGCCTTACTCAGATGATATAAAAGTTCACAATCGTAATCATCCAACGTCTCAATCCATCTTCATTGTATCATGTTCAACTATTTCTGATCGAGGATATGTTGAAGACTTTTGTGATCTGTGTACACAGTACTCTTGACCCCATACAAATAATATCTCCAAATCTTAAGCGCAAAAACAACGGCCCCCAACTCTAAATCATGAGTTGTATAGTTCTGCTCGTGAATCTTCAATTGACGTGACGCGTACGCGATAACTTTCTTTCATTGCATCAAAACACAACCAAAGCCTTGACGCGAAGCATCACAATAAACAACAAAATCATCATTACTCTCAGGTAGTGACAATATCGGAGCAGTAGTCAACTTCTTCTTCAAAATCTGGAAAGCAGTCTCTTGTTCATCCTTCTACTCATACTTCTTCCCCTTGTGCGTTAAAGCAGTCAGAGGTTTCGCTATACGAGAGAAATCTTGAATGAACCTTCTATAGTAACCTACTAATCCTAGGAACTGTCGAATCTGAGTAGGAGTTTTCGGAGTTTCCCACTTTTCAATCGCCTCAATCTTAGCACGATAAACTTGTATCCCTTATTTACTAATAATATGTCCAAGGAATTGAACTTCTCGTAACCAGAATGCACACTTAGAGAACTTAGCGTACAACTCTTCTTTTCTTAACAGATCGAGCACTAACTTCAAATGTTCTTCATGCTCTCCATCACTCTTCGAATAAATAAGGATGTCGTCGATGAACACAATAACGAACTTGTCCAGATAGGGTCTACACACACGGTTCATGAGGTCCATGAACACAGTAGGTGCATTCTTCAATCCGAACGGCATAACAAGAAACTCAAAGTGACCGTAACGGGTGCGAAAAGCAGTTTTTGAAACATCAGATTCTTTAACACGCAACTGATGATAGCCGGAACGAAGATCAATTTTTGAATAAACAGATGAACCCTGAAGCTGATCGAATAGATCATCAATTCTCAGAAGAGGGTAACGGTTTTTAATAGTAAGCTTGTTCAACTCACGATAATCAATGCACAAACGAAAAGAACCATCCTTCTTCTTAACAAACAGAACAGGTGCTCCCCAAGGGGACGAACTAGGACGAATAAAACCTTTGTCCAACAACTCATGGAGTTGACTTGACAATTCTTGAAGTTCGGAAGGCGTAAGACGATAAGGAGCACGTGCTACAGGAGCAGCACCGGGAACAAGATCAATTTGAAATTCTACCGCGCGTTGCGGCGGAAGGCCAGGTAAATCTTCGGGAAATACCTCGGGAAAATCTCTAACAATATGAACATCACCAACGCTCTTTGTTTCTTTATCGGAATCAACAACATGGGCTAAAATAGCATGACAGCCCTTGCGAAGATGTTTAAGAACTTTCAAACAGCTAATAATATTTAACTGTCTGCATTTCTTGTCTCCAAAAACCATCAGCAGCTCTCCAACCACATTAGTAATACGAATAGCTTTATCATAACACACAATCTCAGCACGATTCGCAGATAACCAATCCATCCCAATAACAATGTCAAAACTACCAAGTTCAATTGGTACCAAATCTACCTCAAAATATCTACCAGCCAAACTAATGTTACATTTACGATGCACAGTCTTAGCAGTAAGCACTTTGCCATTAGCTATTTCAACAACATAAATATTGTCTAAAGGAGTTAACGGTGTTTTGATTTTTGGAATTAATTTACTTGACACAAAACTCAAATCAGCCCCTGAATCAAATAGTACATAAACTGATAAATTGTTGACCGAGAACGTACCAGTAACAAGTTTAGTATCTTCCTCAGCATCCCTAGCGTTAATGTTGAACGCTCTACCACGTGCAGTCTCTGCAGTCTTCTTGTTGGGACAGGCATCACGGAAATGCCCCGGCTTCCCACACTCGTAAAAAACTCTCGGATTACCACCATTATTCGACTTTCCATTACCATTACCATTCCCACCTCTATTACCAGCATTATTACCATTATTACCACCTGCAGCAGGAGCAGCAGAACCCGGCAGAAGCACCGTACAATCCTTACCATTGTGTCCCTGTTTGGAACACCTCTTGCAAGTAACGATACAGTAACCATCGTGAGCTTTGTAACATCGAGGACACAAACGCTGACTGCGGTTATTCGAACCAGAAGTATCCTGCTTTTTCTGCTGACCTTGGCTTTGATTGCGGTTATTATCCCACTTTCTCTTCCCATTATCAGCTTTCTTAACAGTCTCTTCACTGGGTTCGGTTACAGCAACCTTGCTTCTTCTCAAGATCTTATCATTCAACTTATGAGCCATTGACATCGCAGCCTCAATAGTCTGGGGCTCACTAGACTCGACCCCATGCCCTATTTTCTCAGATAACCCATCGATGTAAGCTTCAATCTTAAGATTCTCATCCGTATAAACATTAGGACACAACAAAGTCAACTCAAAGAACCTTTGCTCGTAGGCATCTAATTCGGTGCCCTTCATTTTCAAGTTCTTAAGTCCAACCTCTAACTTCTTAAGCTCAACCAGGGGACGATAGCGGGTGATCATTCTTTCTTTGAAATTATTCCAAGTTAAACCAAAAGCCACATCATTTCCCAAACTATTAACCAAGTTGTTCCACCAGGTCAATGCACTATCCTTAAGAGTGCAGCTAGCAAAACTAACCTTGTCCTCCTCTCGGACTCGACTAACCCTGAAAATAGACTAGATTTTCTCGAACCAGCGGGTAAGTCCTATGGGTCCTTCCGTACCACTGAATTCCTGTGGATGATTTGCCATGAATATTTTGTGGGAGCATCCCACCTGATTGTTATTTGCATTAGCATTAGCATTTGCATTTGCTTCCATAGCAGCAGCTATCCCTTCGGTGATAAGACGTTGCATACGGGCTTCATTGGACTCTCTAGGAGGCATGATCTTCAAAACAGAATAACACAACCGTTAGTACTAAGAATAATACCAGTGTTATAAAGGAATAGATCGAACACGAAAAGATTAAGCATTAAAATAATAGTCAGTAACCACTATGAGTAATAACATGACAGTTATGATTGTTATAGAAATAACCACCACATGCATACATATTTTATGATAACATCATACAACATACATAGCACCTAACATACATGATCTACATTATGCATAAAATAACATGCCAAGAGTCACAACATCAGAAATAAAATGTGATAATGATAATAGATGTCATAAAAATAACCATCCATACATAATGAAAAACATCCCATAACAAAACCTTAATAAAATCCTCGGCAAAACGTCGTACATAACCCAAAAATGTATGTATGAAAGGACATTAAGTCTTATGAAATAAGTAATCAATCATGAATCATCATATCACATCTGCTTAGAGCGGGTGTGATAAGCTGGGCCGGCATGAGTCTCGGCAGGAGGATCATACTTCCACAACTTTCCTTTCACTTCTTCCAAATCTGCCTTCAAACCACGAACTGTGCTCTCGAGAGCCTTGAACTTAGCATCAACTTTACGGTTACGCTTACGATTCTCGAACCCAACATTGTTCTTGAAGCTAACAAACGAATCCATACTAGCTCGAATCTGGTCCATCATCTCGTTATGTGGTAAAGTACGCATACAATTACTAAGCGCATTAATACGCGTCACTTCATTGTAAGCCCTGTTCATGTGAGTAAGGGTGGAAAAGTAGTAGTGAACAGGATCGTCGATCAAAGGTTGACCAGCACGGCGTCTTTCAGCAGCCGAAGGAGCAGGAGCACGAACGGAGTTGTTGCTCGAAGTCAACATCTGCAAATAGTAAAACCACAAACCATATACCAAATAGGAATAAATGCTTATGATATATCTCACATGAAATGAAATGCATAATAATGCTATAGCAAAAGGGTCGGGCTGTAGACTAGACTCTAATGCACCCTAAGAACCACGGGTTGACCACATTAAGACCGCCTAGTTCCCTACAACCAGAGCTCTGATACCAACTGTGATGGCTCCGTCAAAACACTTAACGACTCCGTTACTTGGTCCCACAGCTTGATCAAACTTAAATGAATTTAACAAACGACATTGCATTCTTTTATTTCAAAAGTTTCCCAAAAAGGAAAGCATACCAAAATATGTAGTTTAAAAGTAACTCAACATATTAATTAACCAAAGTTGACATAAAACATTGTCAACAAACCCACAAATTTAAATTATCTAAAAACAGAATGCAAGCTTAAGTTTCATAAATTGTTTCATTAACATCTGCCCAAATGCATGCAGACTCTTCTAAACACAGCGGAAGCATCACATAAACTCAAGTACCTGTGAAAACATGCGAATAAACTGTCAACACAAAGGTTGAGTGAATTATAGGTTTAAATAATTGAATAAACTTTAGACCACAAGATTTAAAAATGTTAGAAAACATTAAACATTATTCCATTATCAATGAGTCACCTGGTAACCACTTAATCCTTTATTTACCCTTGCCAAACATAATAATAATATACACTGGACAGTGTATCTACAACAAAATACGAAGTACTAAACATTCCAATTATAAATTGCTAGAGCGACTAGCTCGAAATGGGGTTGTCAAACCCGATAGATCTATCCGTAGGATTTGCGTTCACCGGTAGAAACCAATGATTACAGTTACCAGACTAGGGAATATTTTTGTCCAACTCACAATGAATAATTTAAATTTAATTGTCACTTGTGTCTAAACGTAAAATAAAATGCATGTAATCACATCCCAAAAATATACTTTGAAAAGTATGTAAAAACGGGACTATAACTCACCTTAATAGTAATGAAGTAACCAACACAATTAAGCGAACAGCAAATGAGTACAGTGATCAGGAATGATCACAACGCCGACCTATAAATAAAACAGGTCGATATAAATAACTAACTAAGGTCAAGTCTTAGTGTGATAGCTATTGTACATGTTGCAAGTAGTCATAGAACAATACCCAATATGCATCAGTTTGATCGGAACAGCTTACGGACACACACTTTCTATTTTTAGAAAGTTTCTATTTTTAGCAGGTTTCCATTTTTGGAAAGTTTCTATTTTTGGAAAGTTTCAATTTTTGGAAAGTTTCTTTTTTGGAAAATTTCTATTTTTGGAAAGTGTCTATTTTTGGAAAGTTTCCAAATTTAGAAAGTTGCTATTTTAGGAGAGTTTATAAGTTAGGAAAGTTTCCTTAATTAGAAAGTCAACAAAAGTCAACTGAAAGTCAAAGTCAACCGAAAGTCAACTCAAAAGTCAACCTTGGTCAAACATAGTCAACGTTAATTTTAAAAGTGTAAGTTGTAATAATAATGTAAGTTATAATGTTTATTAAAGTTAAATATGTCTAATTATGTCATAACATAAGTTTAATTAAATTAAAATGAATTATTAAAGTTAATATATTTTTAAATGATATAATTAATATAACATAAGTATTTAATTAATTAATTAATTAAATATTAGTCATAATATAAGTATTATTAATTAATAATAAATTTTAAATCATATCATAAGTATTATTAATTAATAATGAATTATTAATCATATCATAAGTTTCTAATTATAATTATTAAATCATAAGTATTTAATAATTAAATTATAATTAAATAATAACTAAGCCTTATAATAATTAAATAATTAATTAATCCTTATTATAAGTCTTATTATAATAATCTCATAATATAAGTTTAATACTTATCATAAGTATTTTCCATTAATAATAAAAGTATTATTAATCATAAGTTTAATTAAAATGTTAATTAAATCATAAGTAATAATTAAATGATATAATAAATATATATATCATAAGTCTTAAAATTTTAATAATTACTTTTTATATCATAAGTAATTAAATGATAATGAAATTCATTATTTATATCATAAGTTTAACAATTAATTATAAGTCTTAAATCAAAAGTTCATCGGGTCGTATCTTGAGCCCCGGGTGTCGGTTTTCGGCGAGCCTTACATATATCTCCGCCTAATCAAACCAGCTGACACTTTGGTACACTCAATTACGCGATTAAAAACACGATTACGCGATTAAAAATCCGGAGAGATAACAAACGCGCGACGAAAAATAAATATAAATACTACATATAATAATATGACCTTAAAATATCATATTTAAATTAATTAGGATTTAAATATCCCAAAAACTCGACCGTTGGTTTGAAAACCGAAAAGATTTGCCGGATAGAAATCCACGACACGTAGAAACGTATAATTCAAAATATGAATACAAATATTCACATAACACATAATAACTAATATATTATTATTAAAATAATAATATAGGTCATAGAAATGACGTAGCACAATTAACAGTTAACGGTCGTAAAATAATTAACGGTAAAAGATAACCAAAAAAGTAGGGTCGTGACACGACGACGATGATGAGAACGATGATGATGACGACGATGATGATGACGACAATGATGATGACGATGATGATGATGATGATGATGATGATGATGACGATGACGATGATGACGATGATAATGATGATGATGACGATGATGATGATGATGACAATGACGATGACGATGATGACGATGACGATGGTGATGATGATGATGATGATGATGACGATGATAATGATGACGATGATGATGATGATGATGATGATGATGATAATGATTTTTGACGATGATAAAAAATACAAATAACTGAAAGATTTCAAATTAATTATATAAAAAAATTAATAATTTTACCAAAATATATATAAAATATTTATTGAAATTATGTATTCATATAAAAAACATATATATTTATATTTATGTTAATTAATAAAATTTATAACAATTTAATTAATAATAAGATATTTATTAGGGATTAATAATATATCAAAAAAGTAAATATAATAATTATATAAGTTAAATATAAATTATATAAGTAAATATAAGTTTAAATTAATAATAAAAAGAAAATTAATAAATTTTTAACTTTTCACGAAAAAGTGGCGGGCTTATCCCAAAAATTTCCATCCCTCGCAATTCCGGACGATCAGTCATCTGCAAAGGGGTCGTCCGCAAAAAAAATTACTGAAAACAGCCGCCTGTTACTTTTTTTTATCACTTTTACAAAAAAAACACATCTAAAAAGCTTCGGCAATTTCAGGCGATTTAAAGCTATTCAACAAACAATCCAACCTAATCTTCCATCCCAAAGTGCAAACAAGGTATGTTCTTCATTTTTTTGAAAAGTTTGGTTGTTCTTCATTTATGAATTTAGAAATCCGAAAATTTTGTGTTATTTTAGGAAGATTGTTGTGTTTGATAATGTTTAGGCTTATGATTTTCATGCTTAGTTTGTAATTTTAGTTTTGTTTGATGATACTTTGAATATTTGAGATTTTAAATCCGAATTTAGATATTAAGGTGGTGGGTTTGGTGATGAAATTGTCAAGAACATGTAATTAAAATAAATAAAATTGAATAAAATTAAAGTGGTGGGTTTTGTTTGATGATACTTTGAATACTTTTAGATTTTAAATTCGAATTTAGATATTAAAGTGGAGGGTTTGGTGATGAAATTGTCAAGAACATGTAATTAAAATTAATAAAATTGAATAAAATTAAAGTGGTGGGTTTTGTTTGATGATACTTTGAATACTTATATACATATATATATATATATATATATATATATATATATATATATATATATATATATATATATATATATATATATATATATATATATATATATATATATATATATATATATATATATATATATATAAGTATTATGTTTGATTATGTTTATTGTTGTATATATGTTATTATGTTTATTATTGTTGTATAAATAAGTATAAGTATTATGTTTGACATTTGGTTATTTAGTGGTTAATTTCGTATTAGTAATACCTTAGGTTCGAAATTAACCAATCCTATAGAATACCCGTCCAAGGTTAATTTATTAGAAATTAACTTTGGAAGGTCCCCTTTTTGGGACTGCTTTTTGTGTGTTTTGTCTCTTTTAGGATGTGGATGTGTATAATGAATTCACTAGTTACGAAAAATTTGGCAAACATTTTCCCTTTACTCCTACAAATATGCGTTTAATACGACATATTTGGGGAGTTTAGGGGAAATGCTGCCGAATTTTCGGTAACTAGTAAATTCATTATACGCATCCATAGTTGAGACAAAACATTCAAAGAGTGGGTTAGGTTGCCTTCCATAGTTGGACTACCCGACCTTAATTATATATATAACAAGTTATTGTACTATAAAAGTTTTTTGTTGTTGTAAACTTGATTTAATTAGGAAATATCTATGACGATTGATAAGAGTTGGATTACTATACAACATCAATTTGACCCTGCATTTCGTGTTGGTCTCGAAGCCTTTATTGAGAGGTGTAAAAACCATTTGAATCATGAGGGTAAGTGTAGTTGCCCATGTAAAGATTGTGGTAATACGAGAATACATAAACTTAAAGAAATAAAAAAACATATAATGCAACATGGGTTTGAACCCTCTTATAAAATATGGTGGCATCATGGTGAACAACCATAACCACCAGAAGTACACAACATACCAGACCCTCTCAGAAATTTTTTGCACGATATTCAGGGGGAAGAACCCCCTAGTGTTGATCCGGAGGAAGGACCGGATGACGATGAGACTATGAATGACACGACCGCAACTGATCTGGAGTATTTAATTGACTCCACCCAAACCGAGCTATATGCTGGTAGCAAGATGTCCTCGTTAGAGTTTTTAGCCAAGTTAACACACATTAAGGTCTTGAATAAATGGACAAATACTACATTTGACCAATTGTTAGAATTACTCAAACAATCACATCCTGAAGATAACATAATTCCGCCATCATATTACGAAACTAAGAAGTGGATGAAAAAGATCGGTTTAGGGTATGAAGCGATACATGCTTGTAAGAATGATTGTTGTTTGTTTTATATGGAATACCAAGATTTAGAAAATTGTCCAATATGTAAGGAGAGTAGATGGAAAGTTGAACTCACAACAGGGAAGAAAGTTCCTAATAAAGTTTTGCGTTATTTTCCTATAACTCC
>NC_092333.1:201062500-201145000 GCF_046630445.1 Rutidosis leptorrhynchoides
TTTAATCAATAAGAACGGGACATTTCAGTTGGTATCCGAGCGTTGGTCTTAGAGAACCAGAATTTTGCATTAGTGTGTCTTATTGAGTTTGTTAGGATGCATTAGTGAGTCTGGACTTCGACCGTGTTTACTTGGAAAAAAAAAAGATTGCTTAACAAATTTTGTTGGAAACTATATATTTTTAACATGTGAATATTATGTGATATATTAATCTCTTAACGTGTTTGATATTATGTGATAGATTTCTACCTCTAGAACAAGTCCCATTGAATCACCTAATAATAATGAAGAGTCGAATGTAAATTGGAATGATTCGTGGACTGATTCATAAGTTCCCGAAGAGGAACCGGAATAAGAGTCGGAACCGCAAGAAGAATCGGAATCGGAAGAAGAAGCAGTGGGGGAAATAATAAAATGTTTAAGTAGAAGAAAATCTTCAACCAACCGACCAAAGTTAATTATGGTCAACGGTGTTTCCGCCAAGGAAGCAAAATATTGGGAGGATTACCAATTCTCCGATGAATCGGATCCCGACGAGGATTCCGATGATGTTATAGAAATTACCCCAACTGAATTTAAAAAGGCAAAAGAGAACAATAAGGGAAATGGCATAAAAATAGAGAAATCTGATTCCAACCCCGATGAACTTTATATGTATCGTCAACACCCGTATTTCTTAAGTTGTAACAATAACCCGGGAACCTCTAAACCACCAGGTTTTTCTAGACCAATGTGGAAAACGACGGCTCGTATTAGGGGAACATCATATATCCCTAAAAACTTAGCAAAAAGAACCAAGTTCGAAAAAGAAGAAACGAGTGAGTCGGAATAAGATAGTTGTATTTGTGCGGTGTAATATATGTAATATAGTGTGCTTATGCTTTACGATATATGTAAAAATTGCTTGTATTAATAAGTATCTTTTATGAATCTAACTCTTGTCTATTTTACAGTATAAAAACACAAAATGGATAGACAACCCAATATTTTTGAAGAGTTACCCGGAGACATGATTGATGAAATCTTGTCTAGAGTCGGTCAAAATTCCTCAGCACAACTATTTATGGCAAAATCAGTTTGTAAGACATTCGAAGAACGTTCCAAGAATGCCTTGGTTTATAAAAGGCTTTCGTTTGAAAGATGGGGGATATCACATTGGGAAACCCATCACTTACGATGTGTTTACTTTGACGCATATATTGCGGGGAACCCAAATGCTATTTTACGCAACGGGTTAAGAAATTATTTTGACTCAATGTATCCGAATATAGGACTTCATGATTTAGAAAAAGCGGCTAACATGCAACATAAAGAAGCATGTTATGCTTACGGGTTAGTAATGTTCGCTTCTCACCAAAGTGAGAAAAAGAACATCGGGCTACAACTATTAAACAAAACGTTCCCACAAGTGACGGAGTCAGTAATTGGGGTAAGAAATGAGGTTTTTAGGTTATTACGAGACTATTGGTCATTACGTAACCTTTGCCCTTTTGACGACGTTACACAAGACCAAGGATGGGAAGTGGTATTAGTAAAACCAGAATGCATGACTTGTTTCTGGATGTATGAATTACGTGTCTTTGTTGCCTTTGCTGAATGCCTTATTTATTAACTAGAATTATCTTCGCAACTACTTTGTATCAAAGTTTTATGTGCTATATTTCATGCTATATGAAAAATAGCGGTATTGTAAGTTTGCAAGTTATTGTATAAAGGTTTGAATATGATATATATTTTTTTTGTGATTAGTTTTTCATATAGAATTGTAGTAGTTGAAATGGTATGTTAGCTACTAAGTATGAACTTAACGGGTAGGTACTACCCGAATTAAAGAGTATAAAACGCTAATATGAAGAAAGAGCTTTTATAAATAAGTTCATATTACGCTACGAAATACTATTGACTACTCTTGATATTCTATATGATTAAGTCGTTTCATTTGACTATTTTGAAGGAAATGGCACCGACTACTCGACACACCTTGAATATGAGTGAAGAGGAATTTCGTGCCTTTCTTGCTTCAAACATAGCCACAGTACAGGTCGCGCTACATACCAACAATAACCTTGGATCTAGCAGTACAGGAAATCTTGTAGGATGCACCTACAAAGAATTCACTTCCTGCAAACCTTTGGAATTTGATGGAACCGAAGGACCGATCGGATTGAAACGGTGGACCGAGAAGGTCGAATTGGTGTTTGCCATAAGTAAGTGTACTGAAGAGGACAAAGTGAAGTACGCTACGCATACCTTCACAGTTACTGCGTTAACATAGTGGAATACCTATCTAGAGCAAGTGGGACAAGATGATGCTTACGCACTACCGTAGTCAGCATTCAAGCACTTGATGAACGAGAAGTACCGTCCCAGAACCGAGGTCAATAAGCTCAAGATAGAACTTAGAGGGTTACGAACCCAAGGATTTGATATTACCACGTATAAAAGACGATTCACGGAATTGTGCCTATTGTGTCCGGGAGCGTTCGAAGATGAGGAAGAGAAGATCGACGTGTTTGTGAAAGGATTACCGGAAAGAATCCAAGAAGATATAAGTTCACATGAGCCCGCCTCCATACAACAGGCATGTAGAATGGCTCACAAACTAGGTAACCATATTGAGGAAAGAATTAAAGAACAGTCGGCTGAAGAGGCCAATGTGAAGCAAGTCAAAAGAAAGTGGGAGGAAAACGGTGATAAGAATCACCAATACAACAACAACAATAACAACAACAACAACTACTACAACAATCATCCCAATAACAATAACAACCGCGACAACAACAACAACAATCAGAAGCAGCTATGCCAAAGGTGTGAAAAGTATCACTCGGGGTTCTGAACCAAATTTTGCAACAAGTGTAAAAGAAATGGTCATAGCGCGGCGAAGTGTGAGGTCTACGGACCAGGGGTTAACAGAACGAAAGGAACAAATGGTGTCGGAACTAGTAATGGCGGAGCAAGTAGTGTCGGAGCAAGTTATGCCAATGTAGTTTGTTATAAATGTGGAAAACCGGGCCACATTATTAGAAATTTCCCGAACCAGGAGAACACGAATCGACAAGTCCGCGGAAGAGTTTTCAATATTAATGCGGCAGAAGCACAGGAAGATCCGAAGCTTGTTACGGGTACGTTTCTTATTGAAAATAAATCTGCTTACGTTTTATTTGATTCGGGTGCGGATAGAAGCTATATGAGTAGAGATTTTTGTGCTAAATTAAGTTGCCCATTGACGCCTTTGGATAGTAAATTTTTACTCGAATTAGCAAATGGTAAATTAATTTCAGCAGATAATATATGTCGGAATCGAGAAATTAAACTTGTTAGCAGATAATATTGACGCCTTTGATGTGATAATCGGTATGGACTGGTTGAAAGAAGTGAAAGCTGTTGGAATTTAACAAGTTTGAGACTCTTAAAACTTTTAAGAATCATAATAAACAGAAGCGTTTAATTACCAATTAAACTTGTTAATCTTTAAACCAATTTAAAGCTAAATCCCAATAGGATCAAGTTGTGAAATCATGCTTACAAATGAACAAGAAAGGAAGTGATTTATACCTCCTCAAAACCAAGTTTGAGGGCTATTTTGGTTCAAGAAGGATGAAGGTGAAGATGAAAAACTCCAAACTTTTGTTGCACAAACACACCCTTTACTTAGTTAAAGCTTAGAGCTAGATAACCAAGCTTGAAACCCAATTCCTTTACACCTTATTTTTTGGACAGCAGGAACTTCAAAGATGATGATGAATGTAAGCTCCAAAACTATGGAACCTCAAGAGATAATACCCCAAACTCTTTACCAACACCTTATGCAATAGTTAGGATATATTGACACTTGATTAATATGAGATTAAAAAAGCAAAATGCTCCCTCTTCTTACCATATACAGCCACGGCCAGCAGGCCTTTTACAGCAGAAAAATGCTGTATTTTCTTAGTTGTTTATGGCTTGTATTGGTCTCTTTCTTTAGTCAAGTAAACTCTTGGTTTAAGGGAGACTTTATGCTTAGGGAATATGTTGTTTTAAGCAACCAAACAAGCATGGGAATCTCACCTAGGAGTCCCAAAATCTGCATGCTAATATCTTTTAAATAACAAGTATATATATATAAAACTTGACATATTTTTATATAAACTTGTTATTAAAGATCAATTTATAAATATAGGTTACTTCTACTTCATAAACCAATTTATGAAGTATAACAAAACATAATTATTTATACATATAAATAATCAAATCCTTAATATATAAATTGTCTAAACAATTTATCTCAAGTGATAATATTTTAGAAAACCGATTTTCTAAAGTTCAAGTGTCGCTTATTTATTTAATGATCCATTCATTAAGAATAAATACGATTAAGGTGTCGGTAAGTTTGTTATTGGGTATGACCCGACTTGGATCATAACATATTAGCCACATTAATTTAATATGTCTCTCGGGCATATGAATTACCTTCAATCTCCCACTTGCACGAGAAACATAAGAAATTAATGCAAATGATGGATACCACCTAACGACGTCCATCACCCCCAATATGTTATGACTTTTGCCATTCAATAACATCATCCCTTTCGAGTTCCCATCTCGAATATGAATAGGTGAATCTTTTCATTATATCCTTTCATCCTAGATGTCATGTTAAATCCAAGAGATACAGAGTGATCACTCCCTTATAGATTTAACTTTATCAGGCCTTAGACATCTGACTCTCAACGAATAAGAGGGACAAATTCCTTCTTGATTACATACGTTCTAAATATACACCTTGCATTATACCTGAGCTCCTCCTTGTGAACTACCATATTTCAGAATAGCGAAGGAAAGAATCAAGGCACAATACTTGGTGAATATCCGAACCCAATATGTATCTCAGGTCAGAGGATTCAATGATATTCGCCTTTAATCAAGATTACATGTGATCAACCACAAAGGCTCCATTTAGTAAATCTTGAGGGCGGGTCTTCCCATATTTGTATCCCACAAATATCTATGAACCTTGGTTGCAACCTTGCCCCACATTCATCCCATGAATGTATACCAATCCAAGTTCATAATAGACTAAACCTCACACTTGCTCCCACAAATGTGATCGACTACGGAATTTAGAATAATTACTTATTCATGGATAAAATATGCAAAATAGGAACATAACTCAAAATAACTTAATGCCACAATTATATTAATGAGTTTGAACAGATTTCGTTCCGTTAAAATACTTAAAACAGATCATGACCAATCACTAGAATATCGAAGCCCTAATGCACAAACATGTCCTGCATGTTTTGATCCATGTAAGAGCTTCGTGAGAGGATCCGCTATATTAAGATCTGTGTGAACTTTGCGAATATATATCTTTCCCTTTTCAACTTCATCCCATATGTAGTTGAATATCCGCTCAATGTGACGGGTCTTTTGGTGAGCACGAGGTTCCTTGATTTGAGCAATCGCACCCTCGTTGTCACAAAAGATCTCAAGAGGGTTCTGAATGGAAGGGACTACTCCTAAGTCGTCGATGAATTTCTTCATCCATGCAGCTTCCTGAGCTGCCAATGATGCGGCGATGTACTCCGACTCTGTAGTGGATAAAGCAACAACATCCTATTTTGAACTCTTCCAAGAGACCGCACCTCCATTTAACGTGAAGACATAACCGGACTGTGATCGAGAATCATCTCGATCAGTTTGGAAACTCACATCCAGGTAACCTTTTACAGTGAGTTCCTCCTCACCAAACCCGTATATAAGAAACATATCCTTAGTCCTCCTAAGGTATTTCAATATACTTTTAACAGCAATCCAATGACTGTTTTCTAGGTTATTCTGGTATCTACTTGTCAGGCTAAAAGCGCATGACACATCCGGTCTAGTGCATATTATTGCATACATGATTGACCCAATAGCAGATGCGTAAGGGACCTTCTTCATTCTCTCTTGTTCATCTTTCGTGGTAGGACACTGAGATGAACTGAGAGGCGTTCCTCTTTAAATAGGTACCAAACCTTTCTTAGAGTTGTCCATCTTGAACCTTTTCAAGATCTTTTCAATGTATGCACTTTGATTCAAACCTATCAGTTTCTTGGATCTATTCCTGTAGATCCCAATCCCCAAAACGTATTGTGCTTCTCCAAGATCCTTAATGGAGAAGCATTTACTTAGCCAAGTTTTAACTCCTTGCATTGCCGGAATATCATTTCCAAATAACAATATATCATCCACATATAGTACAAGGAACATGATAGTGCTCCCACTAGCTTTCTTATATACACAAGCTTCATCACCATATTGTGCTTCCTCATTAAAACGATGATTCCACATTCTAGATGCTTGTTTTAATCCGTAGATTGACTTCTTTAACTTGCATACCTTTTTAGGATATTTCAGATCAACAAAACCTTCAGGCTGAACCATATAGACATCTTCCACAAGATATCCATTTAGGAAAGCGGTCTTGACATCCATTTGCCATATTTCATAATCATAATGAGCAGCAATGGCAAACAATATCCTAATAGACTTTAGCATTGCCACAGGCGAAAAAGTTTCATCATAGTCAACCCCTTGAGTTTGAATGAAACCTTTTGCTACAAGTCTTGCTTTATATGTATCCAAGTTTCCATGTATGTCGGTTTTCATTTTGAAAAGCCATTTACAATCAACTAGCCTTTAACCAGTAGGTTGTACAACCAGTTCCCAAACTTGGTTGTCATACATGGACTGCATCTCAACGTTCATGGCTTCCTGCCATTTATCCTTATCAATCCTTGATAAAGCATCTTGGTAGTTTGTTGGTTCATCCAAATCAATCACATAGCAACCATCCATGAGAAACCCATATCTCTCAGGAGGATTACTAATCCTACCAGATTTGCGAACGTCTTGTGTATTTTGATCATCCATTTGATTACTCTCAGCATTTTCATGTTGAGTGCTAGTGTCAGCCAATTGTGTACCATCTACTTAATCTTGAACCTCTTCAAAATCTATCTTCCTATCACTATTACCTTCCATTAGGAACTTAGTTTCAAGGAATTCCGCCTTTCGAGCAACAAATACATTTTGCTCGGTCGGATCATAGAAACAGTATCCCATATCATCCTTGGGATATCCTATGAAGATTCACTTCGTGGATCGAGCATGCAACTTATTAGCATTATAGCGCTTTGGATAAGCTTCACATCCCCATACTTTCAAGTATGAAAGAGAAGGAGGTTTTCCAAACCACATCTTATGAGGAGTTCGTTCCACTTTTTTGGTTGGGGCCATATTTAAAATACGAGCCGCGAAGCATAGACAATAACCCCAAAATGATAGAGGTAACGAGTTTCTTGCCATCAAAGATCGAACCATATCCATTAGGGTTCGGTTCCTCCTTTCAGAAACTCCATTAAGTTGGGGTGTTCCT
Source organism: Rutidosis leptorrhynchoides (assembly GCF_046630445.1). Classification (NCBI taxonomy): domain Eukaryota; kingdom Viridiplantae; phylum Streptophyta; class Magnoliopsida; order Asterales; family Asteraceae; genus Rutidosis; species Rutidosis leptorrhynchoides. The sequence continues at coordinate 201,069,906 of NC_092333.1, forward strand.
GGTGGAGTAAGTTGTGAGATAATCCCACAACTCCTAAGATGATCTTGGAAAGCATCGCTTAGGTATTCACCTCCTCTATCGGTATGAAGTACCTTGATTGTCTCGTTGAGTTGATTTTGTACTTCGTTTTGATATTCTTTGAATGCTTCAAAATTTTCATCCTTATGTCTCAACAAGTAGACATATCCGAAACGACTGAAGTCATCAATGAATGTAACAAAGTATCTTTCACCATTCCTAGTCATTGGCTTAAAGGGTCCACATACATCTGAATGTATTAATCCCAATAAGTCTTTAGCCCTTTCATAGGTCCCTTTGAAAGGTGCTTTAGTCATTTTGCCTTGCAAACAAGATTCACATACATCAAACGAGTCCATCTCATTTGATTTCAAAAGTCCATTCTTTTGAAGTGTATGCATTCGGTTCTTGTTTATGTGACCAAGGCGACAATGCCATAAGTAGGAATCACTCAAATCCCTTTTGAGTTTCTTAGTGCTAGTATGGTATATTGAGCTACTAGATGATGTGTCATCATGAACCAATTCATAAATTCCATTTGAAGGCGAAGCCTTAAAATAAAATACATTATCTAAATAAACGTGGATATCATCATTAACAAAATTAAGATAAAAACCACATTGTTTTAAACGGGAAACTAAAATAATGTTTCGACATAAATCCGGTGCATACAAAACATTGTTCAAAATAAGTTCCAAACCACTTGGAAGCTTTAATACAAAGTCTCCTTGAGCCTTCACTTGCACTTTGGCTCCATTACCTATAAAGAGACTTGATGTTCCCATTTGCTTGCTACTTCTTTTGAACCCCTGCAAAGAATTGCAAATGTGAGTTCCACATCCAGTGTCTAATACCCATGTATTAGAAGAAGTAATACTAAGCTCTATATATACCATATATATATTACCTGAGGTTTGCCCCGCATCCCTCTTTTCCTTCAACTCCTTAAGGTAGACCGGGCAGTTGCGTTTCCAGTGACCCATTTCACTACAACCGAAGCACGGGTCTTCCTTGGGGTTTGCTTGTCCGGCAACCTTTTGCTTCTTGTTCTTGTTTTTGGTTGGGGTAACCATCCTCCCCTTTCCCTTGCCTTGATGGGCGGGTCCTTTCCTCTTAGCCGCCTTTGGCTTAGAGGTGTTGTTACCTTTGGATCTACCCTCATTGATCATTAGCACGGGTGAAGCCCTCTTACCCATGCTAGTTTCAGCCATCCTAAGCATGCCATGAAGTTCGCCAATGGTCTTATCCATCCCATTCATATTGTAATTAATTACAAATTTGTCAAACCTCTTTGACAAGGAGTTTATGATAAGATCCGTGGCTAGCTCATTAATATGTTGAGATTAAGACGGTTTGCGCGATCAATGAGGCTTTTCATCTTAAGGACATAAGATGAAACAGATTGGGAGTCGTCCATATGACATGCATGAAGCGCTCGAACGGTCTCGAAGCGCTCGACACGTGCTTGTTGAAGGAACATCTTCTTCAATTGCGTGATAATGTCGTATGCAGTATGATGGTCGAAATCCTTTTGGAGTTCGGGTATCATAGTCCCAAGCATTAGGCAAGTGACTTGCACCGAATCGGCGCAATACTTATCCCAATAAGCCATGCCTTCCGTATCATCCTCGTCGGGTTGATCGGGAATGGGGTCTTCCAACACATACGCCTTATCCTCAAGTTTGAGGACAATGCTAAGATTGCGGAACCAATCCATAAAGTTCGTATGGTTGAATTTGTCTTTCTCGAGGAGAGACCTTAATGATAGGTTGTTCAAGTTAGTAGGTGCGTTTTGCATGTTGTTGTTATTGGCTGCCATCTACAAAATTTAACAAAGTTCATTTAAGTATCGATTTTAAATTTAATAAACACTACCCTTTTAAATTTTAATTGACTTTATTAAATATTAGAATCCAACGGTAAATCAAATTTCGATTAGGTGACCTTTATCCCGTTATTTGATTTAGCTAGGTAGTCATTTATATGACAATTGCAATCCTTTTGCAACTTCTAAATTATGGGATCATGCAATCCTTTTGCATGGCATATTTATCCCATCAACGCCTATTTGTTCCTCATGCTTCGGTGACCCTAAGTTCATGATTCCCAAATCAAGTCATCCTACTTGTGTAAACATGTAAAATTAACATACAAGTGGTTAGGTGACCTTTATCCCACAAGCATGCGAATTTTACCTTAACCATATTAGTTAGCTCATACCGGTTAGGTGACCTTTATCCCATTATGAGTTCCCTACTATGTTTAAGTGTCCCACAAAAGGATGGCGTTAAACTTGTTTACCTTGTTGATTAAGGGATTTTAAGTTTTCGTTAATTCTAGTTTAAGAAAACATTTATGCCATACACCAACATGCATTTAGTGTATGGTTCATTTGAAATCCATTTTCAAGTCTTGTAATTTTAGCCAATTACTTGATATAAACCATTTTATATATATGATCCTTATCATGTTCTTAATAACCGTTTATTAATGTCCTTTTAGCCGTTTTTAATTTAGCCATTTAAATTGACGTTTTGCATGTCGTTAATAATTTAACCAATTAAATTGTAGTTATGCTTGTTGTTAACTTGAGTGATAATTTGTTGTATTAACATACACAATCCATAATCATACAAGAAATTAAAACAACCACGCATGCAAAACAAATGTGTTCACAATCAAGCCAATTTGGTAGACATTTGTTTAGCCGAAAACAAATGTCACCGGTTAAGGGTTATAACACAAAGTAGGAGATTTCAAATCTCCCACTAAATCTTGCATCTTCCTTGTGTTCTTCAAGTCTTCATCATGCATCTTCATTTTTACAAAATATATATCCTAATCCATTTTTATCTAGAAAATGAAAATACAACCTAATCTATTTTTCATACCAAATATAAAATAAATTACATAACCAAATAAATAAATATTACAAACCAATTGAATGAATTAATATTACATACCAAATGAATATTACAAATCAACCAAACATACAACCATGACATGCATTCAACACAAGGTCAAGGCTCTGATTGTGAACATGAACATGCAACCAAATATGACCAAATGAAAGAGCCCAAAACCCACTTGTGGAACCCAAACAATTCGGCCTAACACATAAACCCACCCAAACCCATTGATTTTTTGCAATCTACATTCATGCATGTTCATAGATTGCAAATATAGTGGGTTTAAAACAACATTTCGAAGCATATTTCAACAACTTCAGCTCTAGATACCATTGTTGGAATTTAACAAGTTTGAGACTCTTAAAACTTTTAAGAATCATAATAAACGGAAGCGTGTAATTACCAATTAAACTTTTTAATCTTTAAACCAATTTAAAGCTAAATCCCAATAGGATCAAGTTGTGAAATCATGCTTACAAATGAACAAGAAAGGAAGTGATTTATACCTCCTCAAAACCAAGTTTGAGGGCTGTTTTGGTTCAAGAAGGATGAAGGTGAAGATGAAAAACTCCAAACTTTTGTTGCACAAACACACCCTTGACTTAGTTAAAGCTTAGAGCTAGATAACCAAGCTTGAAACCCAATTCCTTTACACCGTATTTTCTGGACAGCAGGAACTTCAAAGATGATGATGAATGTAAGCTCCAAAACTATGGAACCTCAAGAGATAATACCCCAAACTCTTTACCAACACCTTATGCAATAGTTAGGATATATTGACACTTGATTAATATGAGATTAAAAAAGCAAAATGCTCCCTCTTCTTACCATATACAGCCACGGCCAGTAGGCCTTTTACAGCAGAAAAATGCTGTATTTTCTTAGTTGTTTATGGCTTGTATTGGTCTCTTTCTTTAGTCAAGTAAACTCTTGGTTTAAGGGAGACTTTATGCTTAGGGAATATGTTGTTTTAAGCAACCAAACAAGCATGGGAATCTCACCTAGGAGTCCCAAAATCTGCATGCTAATATCTTTTAAATAACAAGTATATATATATAAAACTTGACATATTTTTATATAAACTTGTTATTAAAGATCAATTTATAAATATAGGTTACTTGTACTTCATAAACCAATTTATGAAGTATAACACAACATAATTATTTATACATATAAATAATCAAATCCTTAATATATAAATTGTCCAAACAATTTATCTCAAGTGATAATATTTTAGAAAACCGATTTTCTAAAGTTCAAGTGGCGCGTATTTATTTAATGATCCATTCATTAAGAATAAATACGATTAAGGTGTCGGTAAGTTTGTTATTGGGTATGACCCGACTTGGATCATAACATATTAGCCACATTAATTTAATATGTCCCTCGGGCATATGAATTACCTTCAAAAGCAGAGATCGTTTGTTACAAAAATGCAATTCGCATTATACGAGAAAAAGGAAAACCCTTAATGGTGTACGGAGAAAAGAGCAACGCAAAGTTAAATCTTATTAGTAACCTGAAGGCACAAAAATTAATAAGAAAAGGTTGCTATGCTGTTCTAGCACACATCGAGAAAGTACAAACTGAAGAAAAGAGCATCAATGATGTTCCCGTCGCAAAAGAATTTCCCGATGTATTTCCGAAAGAATTACCGGGATTACCCCCACATCGATCCGTTTAATTTCAAATAGATCTTGTACCAGGAGCTGCACCAATAGCTCGTGCTCCTTACAGACTCACACCCAGCGAGATGAAAGAACTGCAAAGTCAATTACAAGAACTTTTAGAACGTGGTTTCATTCGACCAAGCACATCACCGTGGGGAGCTCCTGTTTTGTTTGTCAAGAAGAAAGATGGTACATTCAGGTTGTGTATCGACTACCGAGAGTTGAACAAACTTACCATCAAGAACCGCTACCCACTACCGAGAATTAACGACTTATTTGATCAACTACAAGGCTCGTCTGTTTATTCAAAGATTAACTTACGTTCCGGGTATCATCAAATGCGGGTGAAAGAAGATGATATTCCAAAGACTGCTTTCAGGACGCGTTATGGTCATTACGAGTTTATGGTTATGCCGTTTGGATTGACTAATGCACCAGCTGTGTTCATGGACCTTATAAACCGAGTGTGTGGCCCATATCTTGACAAGTTTGTCATTGTTTTCATTGATGACATACTTATTTACTCAAAGAATGACCAAGAACATGGTGAACATTTGAGAAAGGTGTTAGAAGTATTGAGGAAGGAAGAATTGTACGCTAAGTTTTCAAAGTGTGCATTTTGGTTGGAAGAAGTTCAATTCCTCGGTCACATAGTGAACAAAGAAGGTATTAAGGTGGATCCGGCAAAGATAGAAACTGTTGAAAAGTGGGAAACCCCAAAAACTCCGAAACACATACGCCAGTTTTTAGGACTAGCTGGTTACTACAGAAGGTTCATCCAAGACTTTTCCAGAATAGCAAAACCCTTGACTGCATTAACGCATAAAGGGAAGAAATTTGAATGGAAGGATGAACAAGAGAAAGCGTTTCAGTTATTGAAGAAAAAGCTAACTACGGCACCTATATTGTCATTGCCTGAAGGGAACGATGATTTTGTGATATATTGTGACGCATCAAAGCAAGGTCTCGGTTGTGTATTAATGCAACGAACGAAGGTGATTGCTTATGCGTCTAGACAATTGAAGATTCACGAACAAAATTATACGACGCATGATTTGGAATTAGGCGCGGTTATTTTTGCATTAAAGACTTGGAGGCACTACTTATATGGGGTCCAAAGTATTATATATACCGACCACAAAAGTCTTCAACACATATTTAATCAGAAACAACTGAATATGAGGCAGCGTAGGTGGATTGAATTGTTGAATGATTACGAATTTGAGATTCGTTACCACCCGGGGAAGGCAAATGTGGTAGCCGACGCCTTGATCAGGGAGGACAGATAACCCATTCGAGTAAAATCTATGAATATAATGATTCACAATAACCTTACTACTCAAATAAAGGAGGCGCAACAAGGAGTTTTAAAAGAGGGAAATTTAAAGGATGAAATACCCAAAGGATCGGAGAAGCATCTTAATATTCGGGAAGACGGAACCCGGTATAGGGCTGAAAGGATTTGGGTACCAAAATTTGGAGATATGAGAGAAATGGTACTTAGAGAAGCTCATAAAACCAGATACTCAATACATCCTGGAACGGGGAAGATGTACAAGGATCTCAAGAAACATTTTTGGTGGCCAGGTATGAAAGCTAATGTTGCTAAATACGTAGGAGAATGTTTGACGTGTTCTAAGGTCAAAGCTGAGCATCACAAACCATCAGGTCTACTTCAACAACCCGAAATCCCGGAATGGAAATGGGAAAACATTACCATGGATTTCATCACTAAATTGCCAAGGACTGCAAGTAGTTTTGATACTATTTGGGTAATAGTTGATCGTCTCACCAAATCAGCACACTTCCTGCCAATAAGAGAAGATGACAAGATGGAGAAGTTAGCACGACTGTATTTGAAGGAAGTCGTCTCCAGAAATGGAATACCAATCTCTATTATCTCTTATAGGGATGGCAGATTTATTTCAAGATTCTGGCAGACATTACAGCAAGCATTAGGAACTCGTCTAGACATGAGTACTGCCTATCATCCACAAACTGATGGGCAGAGCGAAAGGACGATACAAACGCTTGAAGACATGCTACGAGCATGTGTTATTGATTTCGGAAACAGTTGGGATCGACATCTACCATTAGCAGAATTTTCCTACAACAACAGCTACCATTCAAACATTGAGATGGCACCGTTTGAAGCACTTTATGGTAGAAAGTGCAGGTCTCCGATTTGTTGGAGTGAAGTTGGGGATAGATAGATTACGGGTCCGGAGATAATACAAGAAACTACCGAGAAGATCATCCAAATTCAACAACGGTTGAAAACCGCCCAAAGTCGACAAAAGAGCTACGCTGACATTAAAAGAAAAGATATAGAATTTGAAATTGGAGAGATGGTCATGCTTAAAGTTGCACCTTGGAAAGGCGTTGTTCGATTTGGTAAATGAGGGAAATTAAATCCAAGATATATTGGACCATTCAAGATTATTGATCGTGTCGGACCAGTAGCTTACTGACTTGAGTTACCTCAACAACTCGCGACTGTACATAACACTTTCCACGTCTCGAATTTGAAGAAATGTTTTGCTAAAGAAGATCTCACTATTCCGTTAGATGAAATCCAAATCAACAAAAAACTTAAATTTATCGAAGAACCCGTCGAAATAATGGATCATGAGGTTAAAAGACTTAAGCAAAACAAGATACCAATTGTTAAGGTTTGATGGAATGCTCGTAGAGGACCCGAGTTCACCTGGGAACGAGAAGATCAGATGAAGAAGAAATACCCGCATTTATTTCCCGAAGATACGTCAACACCTCCAACTGCTTAAAATTTCGGGACGAAATTTATTTAACGGGCAAGTACTGTAGTGACCCGAACTTTTCCATGTTTATATATATATATATATATATATATATATATATATATATATATATATATATATATATATATATATATATATATTAAATGAAATTGATATTTAACATGTTTAAGTGTTTCCAACATGTTAAGCAATCAAACTTGTTAAGACTTGATTAATTGAAATAGGTTTCATATAGACAATTGACCAACCAAGTTGACCGGTGATTCACGAACGTTAATACTTGTAAAAACTATATGATGACATATATATGGTTATATATATAGTTAACATGATATTATGATAAGTAAATATATGATTAAGTATATTAACAATGAACTACATATGTAAAAACAAGACTACTAACTTAATGATTTTGAAACGAGACATATATGTAACGATTATCGTTGTAACGACATTTAATGTATATATATCATATTAAGAGATATTCGTACATCATAATATCATGATAATATAATAATTTAAAAATCTCTTTTGATATTATAAACATTGGGTTAACAACATTTAACAAGATCGTTAACCTAAAGGTTTCAAAACAACACTTACATGTAACGACTAACGATGACTTAACGACTCAGTTAAAATGTATATACATGTAGTGTTTTAATATGTATTCATACACTTTTGAAAGACTTCAAGACACTTATCAAAATACTTCTACTTAACAAAAATGCTTACAATTACATCCTCGTTCAGTTTCATCAACAATTCTACTCGTATGCACCCGTATTTGTACTCGTACAATACACAGCTTTTAGATGTATGTACTATTGGTATATACACTCCAATGATTAGCTCTTAGTAGCCCATGTGAGTCACCTAACACATGTGGGAACCATCATTTGGCAACTAGCATGAAATATCTCATAAAATTACAAAAATATGAGTAATCATTCATGACTTATTTACATGAAAACAAAATTACATATCCTTTATATCTAATCCATACACCAACGACCAAAAACACCTACAAACACTTTCATTCTTCAATTTTATTCATCTAATTGATCTCTCTCAAGTTCTATCTTCAAGTTCTAAGTGTTCTTCATAAATTCCAAAAGTTCTAGTTTCATAAAATCAAGAATACTTCCAAGATTGCAAGTTTACTTCCAAGTTTTCTAAATCCATTCCAAGTAATCATCCAAGATCAAGAAACTTTTGTTACTTACAGTAGGTTATCTTTCTAATACAAGGTAATAATCATATTCAACTTTAATTCAATTTCTATAACTATAACAATCTTATTTCGAGTGGAAATCTTACTTGAAATTGTTTTCGTGTCATGATTCTGCTTCAAGAACTTTCAAGCAATCCAAGGATCCTTTGAAGCTTGATCCATTTTTCTCATTTCCAGTAGGTTTATCCAAGAAACTTGAGGTAGTAATGATGTTCATAACATCATTCAATTCATACATAAAAAGCTGTCTTATTCAATGTTATAAACTTGTAATCACTAGAACATAGTTTAGTTAATTCTAAACTTGTTCGCAAATAAAGTTAATCCTTCTAACTAGACTTTTAAAATCAACTAAACACATGTTCTATATCTATATGATATGCTAACTTAATGATTTAAAACCCGGAAACACGATAAACACCATAAAACTGGATATACGTCGTCGTAGTAAAACCGGGGGCTGTTTTGGTTGGGATAATTAAAAGATAAGAAGAACTTTGATTTAAAATCTATACTTCTGGAAAAATGATTTTTCTTATGAACATGAAACTATATCCAAAAATCATGGTTAAACTCAAAGTGAAAGTATGTTTTTCAAAATGGTCATCAAGATGTCCTTCTTTCGATGGAAATGACTACCTCTTTCAAAAACGACTTGTAACTTGTATTTCTGACTATAAACTTATACTTTTTCTATTTAGATTCATAAATTTAAGTTCAATACGAAACCGTGGCCACTGGAATCACTCAAAACGGATTAGAAACTAAGAAATGGCGAGTAAAACAAGATTGATAAAAACTACTCATTTTACCTACGTGAAAGTTAGTAATAAATCTATTCCAACCATAACCTAATCAACTTATATTGTATATTATGTAATCTTGAGATACCATAGACACGTATACAATGTTTCGACCTATCATGTCGACCCATCTATATATATATTGCGGAACAACCATAGACACTCTGTATGTGAATGTTGGAGTTAGCTATACAAGGTTGAGATTGATTCCAAAATATATATATAGTTTGAGTTGTGATCAATACTGAGATACGTATACACTGGGTCGTGGATTGATTCAAGATAATATTTATCGATTTATTTCTGTACATCTAACTGTGGACAACTAGTTGTAGGTTACTAACGAGGACAACTGACTTAATAAACTTAAAACATCAAAATGTATTAAAAGTTTTGTAAATATATTTTGGACATACTTTGATATATATGTATATATTGTTATAGGTTTGTGAATCAACCAGTGGCCAAGTCTTACTTCCCGACGAAGTAAAAATCTGTGAAAGTGAGTTATAGTCCTACTTTTAAAATCTAATATTTTTGGGATGAGAATACATGTAGGTTTTATAAATGATTTACAAAATAGACACAAGTACGTGAAACTACATTCTATGGTTGAATTATCGAAATTGAATATGCCACTTTTTATTAAGTCTGGTAATCTAAGAATTAGGGGACAGACACCCTAATTGATGCGAATCCTAAAGATAGATCTATTGGGCCCAGCAAGCCCCATCCAAAGTACCGGATGCTTTAGTACTTCGAAATTTATATCATATCCGAAGGGTGTCCCGGAATGATGGGGATATTCTTATATATGCATCTTGTTAATGTCGGTTACCAGGTGTTCACCATATGAATGATTTTTATCTCTATGTATGGGATGTGTATTGAAATATGAAATCTTGTGGTCTATTGTTGCGATTTGATATATATAGGTTAAACCTATAACTCACCAATATTTTTATTGACGTTTAAAGCATGTTTATTCTCAGGTGAATACTAAGAGCTTCCACTGTTGGATACTAAAATAAGAACAAGATTTGGAGTCCATGTTTGTATGGTATTGTGTAAAAACTGCATTCAAGAAACTGATTTCGATGTAACATATTTGTATTGTAAACCATTATGTAATGGTCGTGTGTAAACAGGATATTTTAGATTATCATTATTTGATAATCTACGTAAAGCTTTTTAAACCTTTATTTATGAAATAAAGGTTATGGTTTGTTTTAAAAATGAATGCAGTCTTTGAAAAACGTCTCATCTAGAGGTCAAAACCTCGCAAAGAAATCAATTAATATGGAACGTTTTTAATCAATAAGAACGGGACATTTCAATCCATACGCTGGATGGGGCTCGTTGGGCCCGATAGATCTACCTTTAGGATTCGCGTCAATTAGGGGCCATTTCCCTAATTCTTAGGTTACCAGACTTGATGGGGCTCGTTTAATAATCCAACCATATAATGTAGTTTTGATTACTAGTGTCTATTTCATCAAACATTTATAAAAGCAGCGCATGTATTCTCAGTCCCAAAAATATATATTGCAAAAGCATTTAAAAAAGGAGCAAATGAAACTCACAATACTGTATTTTGTAGTAAAAATACATATGAAGATATTGAACAATGCAGGGTTGGCCTTGGATTCACGAACCTATATCATTTGTATAATTATTAATACATATACTGTAAATCACAAAATTTCATTTATTATTATGTATTATTTATATATTTATAGTTATATAGAATTTATACTAAATTTCATTTTGAAACGTATTCTTATATTATATTTTATATGATATTGTGTATATATTGATTTTGTGTATATTATAGTGGTTAATATTTATACATTTAGTTATATTAATATACCTATATACCTATATATGTGATTAGTATTGTATTCATGAAATATCATTAGTTTGTTATATGAAATATTAATATAATCCTAGTATATGTAATAAGTATATATAATATACAAAAGATTCATTTGTTAAAATGATAGTTTCACTAGTAATTATAAAGTAAAAATGATAGTTTTAGTAAAATAATATTTTTAATGATAGTAGTAAGTTTAATAACAATTATTGTCTTATTAGATATTTTAAATGATCATATTAATAATAATACAAACAGTATGATATTAGTAATAATAATGATAGTGATAATAATATAGTTGTAGCAGTAATAATAATGACAAAGTAATAGTAATGATAATATTAATATTATTACTACATAATGATAATACTAGAAATTTTAGAATGTTACTAATACTGCTTTTTATGAAAACTATATTATTTTCCTAATACTAATAATATTTATAATACCTAGTGATAGTAGTAAAAAATTAATAATAGCAATAATAATAATACTCATAATAATAATAATAATAATAATAATAATAATAATAATAATAATAATAATAATAATAATAATTAAAAAAATAATAATAATAATAATAATACTAATAATAATAAAAAGAAATTTGATAAGTAACTACCTCTCCAAAGCTTTTCTAAAAACAAATGCCCCGAACCGGGCTCGAACCTGAGACCTCTCGCTAAGCCGATACATACACAAACCATCCAGCCGAACCTATTTTTCTGTTATATTATCCAATTTAATTATGTGTAATATGTTTTCTATTTTCTTCCATCATCTTCATCGATTCAGTTTGAGCAGGGACGAAACCAAGCCATCAACGAGTCACTTAATTAGTTTTAGGATTAACAAACGACACATAACATCTGGAAATCATTTATTTAAATTTACAATTACCAGAAGAATCAGAAAAGAATTAAAACAGAGGAAATAACTCGATAATAAACTCAAACATCAAACTCAAATTTTAGAACGTTTTAGCTCACGATTTCTAAATAAAATAGGTTGGAAATCTCTTCTGGAAACTATCTGAATAATCAATTTAACTCGAATCATCAAAACGATTTCTAATTTTACGATGAACAATATTGTTGACTTTTTGAAAAAAATTACTTTGACTCAAAAATTGGAGCTCGATAGAAAGAATTGGGTTTGGAAACTTTCCAAATATTTTGAGCATGTGATTCCTAACAACTTGGAATTTAAGGATTTTGAAATGTGTTTCGAAATCGAGGTTTTCAAAAATTAAACCCAATACAGAGTCATAGACCTGTTCTTTATTTTTATTTGTTTTTAGTTTCGATTTGTAGGGAAATTGATGGTAATGGCGATACCATAGGTTGGTTTATGACTAATATTAGTACTTTGATTGTCTTATAGCAAAGAAGACTCAACCAGAGGAATCAATTGGTATAAAGAATAAATAAAAAAATATAAAAGGTGAAAACGATTTCTAACAAATTAGACTATCGATTAGGATGTTTGATAATTTAGGAGATTCGGACAAAAAATACATACAGTTTTGATAGGTCTCTGCAACTGAATTTGGATTTATAATTGGTACGTACCATTTATAGAATTATTTGTTAATAATTAGTAATTATAATAATATTAATAATAATCTAAATACAAATAATATTAATAATAATAACAATAATAATAATAATAATAATAATAATAATAATAATAATAATAATAATAATAATAATAATAATAATAATAATAATAATAATAATAATAATAATAATAATAATAATAATAATAATAATATTAAGAGTAATAATAATAATATGTTCCAATAATAATAATTTTAGTGAAATTTATACTAATAATATTATCAATGATAACTACAATAATAATTCTAGTTATATTAATGTTAATAATATTATTAGTAATAATAAATTATTTATATCAAATTTTCATATCTATTATATTTTTAAAATATTAATATTAATAACACTGGTATAGATATTATTATTAACAGTAATAACAATATTGTTATAACAATTATAATTAATATATTAGTATTACAATTTTATAGATTATGTACTATAACTATATAATATATTATATAATAATGTATATTATATATTTTAATAGTAATAATATCTAATCATAATGAAGATATAACAAGTTACATGTTTCCATTTTTATATTAATATTAGTAATACATATATTAATATTACATGTTATTGATTGTGTAATATATAAAATGACATATATTGAATATTTATTATTCATACATATAAATCTAATAATAATTATATATTGATATCATATATATTTATATTTACTTTAATTACAACTTATTTATTTTATATTTTATTTTACATATTAAATTCTAATGTTTCAATTACATTTTATTACTTCAATTTATTATCTAAACTTATATTTATAGGTATATATATATATATATATATATATATATATATATATATATATATACATACATATTTACATATTATTTTACAAGCAATTGTTCGTAATTCGTCGGAATTTGGTCAAAGGTCAACTGGTTTCATGTAAACTGTTCCTAAAATTTAGAGACTCAATATTACAGACTTTGCTTATCGTGTCGAAATCCAATAAAGATTAAGTTTAAATTTAGTCGGAATTTCCCGGGTCGTCACATGAGGATTCTATATTTGCTCCCCCTGAGCTTCAGGATTAACCTCGGGAACATTAACTTGTTGTTCTGCCATTGATAGTATCTTAACAAACTGAAATATCAACAGATAAGTTAGAAACAGAAACCATAAATCATCAATCATTTGAAGCAAAGTGATATGAAGTCATTAACCAATCAAACGTGCGAGTAACACTGTCACACGTGCGGCTGAGAAGTCAGTCATGCAAGTAACATGGTCACTCGTGTCACTGTGGACACGTTTAAGCAAGAACATGGTCTCAGACAGGGTACACAGTTAAGGCAATATCTATACGCGAGTGAGTCAACCGTGTGGTGACTCGTGCGATTAAACACACGTGTCAGCTCTGTTAAACGAGTGAGCAACAAAATAAGGTCAAAAGAGTGGGCTCAATTGTTCACACGGTTAAGCCTTAATCGTGTACTGACTCGTGCGAGTCATGTCCCACGCGTGCAAGTGAGGTCACTCGTGCATGTCTGATGAAACCAATATTAAATGGCCATTTTAAATCAACTGGATTGCATTTTTGAGTGTCTTAGAGGCCGATTTACATCACAATAGTAAGCTTAGGTATTGTTTTACACCAAACAATAGCAAATAGCAACTAAAACACAATGCAATTACACAAAATTCAATTTATAACCCACTAGGGTTTTGACACATTCAAACAACGAATTAACCAACGAAACACCAACGAAATTGTACCTAGTTAGTGGCACTGAGATCGGCTAAAGAAGCTTAACAAAAGCTACGGTGGGTGTGCAAATGTGAGCGACTATGCTCAGCACCCCATATTTATACTCTTGTGCTCAACCGTACGGTTCAGCACACGATTCACCTCGTGCGTGTGACCTAGAAGTCTAACGGACAACTTTAAGTCCTGGTCATTCGTACGGTTAACCTCAGACGTATGGTAACTCGTACGTTTCACACTTCAATCGTGCGAGTGAGCCACTTAGGCAAATTCAAATTTTCACAAACTTAGGATTTAGACTCATTTGATTAACTAGCACTTATAATTTGAGTCATAAATCCCTAAACCATCAAGAAATGATCATTAACACTTAGGCAGTACAAAATCTTAACCATAATGAGGTTATTACTCTAAACATTCTGTTTCACATGAGTAAGTCCTATTGTGTAATGTCATCTTAAGTTCACTAACACCTTAAATCATTAAAGTTCTTTAAACAATCACAAGCTCTACATACTTCGATCTTATGGATTTGGTGGCCAAAAATATCTTGATCTTAACAAGGTTCTTTCAGATGTCATTGTGCATTCAGAGGATAATCAGAAAACAAATGAAGTATAAAATCTTTATGAATTTTTTGATGTAAAAAGTCATGCAACTAAAAGTATGCAAATAAAAGACATTCTATCATGAAATGCAATACCATGCAAACCAAAATCTTTTAGTTGTTTTACAGTTTTCAATACAAGCTATTTAACAAACAGATAAGCGAAACACACAAATCCACATTCTTTTTGTGAGCAATATGATTAATTAATTTAAAAATGGATCAGAACTGACATATTGAATCAACTATTGTTGTTCATTCCTAATTTTCCAATCTATGTCTATTATCATGCAATTACTGATATCAATCCTCATTAAACATGAACATACTCATTCAGGACACTTTGACAATCATGTTGGCATTAATTACTTGAACATTATAGAGCAGTGATTTTTGAGATCACGCTAAGTTCATTAATCCTTGATTATTTCATCACTTATGATTGTGCGTTGTTATTAGGTTGTCAATTCATTACGCATAACTTTCCATTATCTCATTCCATGTACTTCATTCAAATTGAACAGGAAGGTTCTCACAGCATTTTGAATAACCCTGTCAGCCTTTGGCTTCTACCAATGTGTTGACAATATTCAATCTAGTTGGCTCGGCTGATCTCAGAATATATTGAGTTATCCGAATAGGCGCATTATTTACCGCGGGAATTGGTCTACAGTTAAAGCAGACTTTCCTGATGACCAGTCATCACACGAAATAAATCTCGCGGCCCTTGACTTGTTTATGTTCATGTTGACATTAGTAAACGGAATCGAAAGTTAAACTTTCTATTTATATGCTTTTGGTATATGTTTAGTATTTATAGAGTATACCTAGGTAAGTATCTTCCTAACCTATAGCCTTAATGGGTATAACCCTAAATCGCAGACGATAAGAATCTTGATAGTTCGGTGTAAACGTCGTGATTAAACAATTCAAGCTGCGCGGGGATGTCACACTAAGAATGATCTGAGTTCTTTTATGAGCATTTCATGAATCAGCATTCTTCATACTTTCAAACTTCATGACTTTGCCAACTTATATCGAAACGTTCGACTATATCATTCACATACTTTGTTTGATGAAAAAAAATTCCATTATCAGTCTACTCGACATGTAAACCAAGAAAGTAGTGTAAGAGACCCAAATTGCTCATTTCAAATTCGTCCTTCATCACCTGCTCAAACTCATCAATGAGTTCCTGCTTAGTAGCACCGAAGATAATGTCGTCTACATAAATCTGGACTAAGATAATATCATCATCTTTAACTTTTGTGAACAGAGTACAGTTTACCGTGCCCATTTGATATCCTTTTTTGATAAGATAACTCGATAAATGCCCATACCAAGCACGTGGGGCTTGATGTAGTCCATAAAGGGCTCTCTGTAAGCGGTAAACTTTGTCAGGATGAAGTTGATCTTCCAAACTCGGTGGTTGACTGACATATACTCGTTCGTTAAGCTTACCATAAAGAAATGCACTCTTGAAATCCATTTGATACACTTTGAATTTTATAAATGATGCAAAAGTCAAGAAAATGCGAATAGCTTCCAATCTGGCAACAGGAGCAAAAACTTCATCATAATCGAATTCAGGATCTTGCTCATAACCTTTAGCAACTAATCTTGCTTTGTTATGGGTAACATTGCCATCTTCATTGAATTTGCACTTCCAAACCCATTTGAGGTCAATTACTTTAGCACCATGCGGCTTAGTAACTAGCTTTCAAATATCCAAACGATTGAATTGCTGAATCTCTTCTTGTATTGCTATGACCCAATCAACATGCTTCAAGGCTTCTTTTGTAGTCTTTGGCTCAATTCTAGAAATATGACATGAGTACTCATAGTATTCAGCAGTAGTTGTCATATGAGCATCAACTTGACCATTAAACTGAACTTGTCTTCTTGTTCTAACACATGCATTTGGATCTCCAATAATATTTTCTCTAGAATGAGCAGCTGTAGTTCTGGGAACTGGATGTGCAGGAACAGGTATCTCGTGATGTAGATTCGTGGTATCTCTAACATCTTCAGGATTATCGGAACTTTCACTCGAAATATCAGATCCACAGGTATCGTACACTGGATCAACATCTTGATCTAAATCTTGTACTGGCTCAGCGACTGTTGGTAATGAAGTTGGAGTAGGTGCAGACACTTCTGGTTCGTTCTGTAAATCAAACAACATTTGTAACTCTACTTCATTCTCTGATTGATTTGGAGCAAGATTGAATGAATCAATCAGCTCATCATAGTTGTAGATCTAAGGATGACTCTTGGGATCACTCTTCTTGTGATTCCGTTGGACATCAACTTCAGATCATTCTACAACACATCTCGTTTCATTGTTGAAAACTCGCTTGTTAGGAGAACTATACCCGAGAAATACTCCAGTAACCACTTTAGAATCAAACTTACTTCCTGGTTTTCTTTTCAAGATGGTACACGAGGCACCAAATGATTCTAGATGCTTCAGAGATGGTTTATTCCCATGCAATAACTCATATCAAGTTTTACCCATTCGTTTACTAGCCAGAACTCGATTCATAGTGTAACGAGCATTTGCAACAGCTTCACCCCAAAAATGAACAGGTAACGATGCATCTGCCAGCATTGTTCTAGCTGTCTCGATCAATACCCTATTCTTTCTTTCAGCAACACCATTCATCTGAGGAGCGTATGAAGAACTGAACTGCATATTGATACCTTTTTCAATACAGAAACCTGCAAGATACCGATTCTTAAATTCTGTATCGTTATCGCAATGAATCTTTCTCACTTTCAAATTAAAACCTGTCTCTAATCGATTGATTAGCACTTTCAAATTCTCATAACTATCGGACTTCTCTTTCAAAAACATTACCCATGAGAATCTTGAATAATCATCAGTTACCACCAGACAATACTTACATCCATCAATACTTTCAAAACGAATTTGAGCGAAGAGATCCATATGTACCAATTCAAGTGGAGCAGAGATTGGATTATACTTAACCAGCCAATGAGCTTTCTTGCTCTGCTTTCCCTTCTTACACGGAACACATGTTCCTGGAATCTGAAAAGATCGAAGATCAACACCTTCTACAAGATTGTTGTGAACCAGATGGTTCATCTTCCAAAAACTTAAATGACCCATGCGTTTGTGCCATGTAATAGAATATTGTTCAGTCGTTTTAGAAATAAAAGCTTGATGATGTTCAATAGTTGAAGTAGCAACATTCATATCTAACATGTATAAATCAGATTGTCTAGGAGCCTTCATCAAAATCATTTCAGGAGGAATCACAAATTCTGGTTTCAAGATGTAGCTGAATTCGTCATCAAATGCTACTTTGAAGGATTTTTCACAGATTTGTGAAACCGATAACAGATTATTTGCAAGCTCTTGATAATAATTCACTTTATTTAAGCTGACTTTCTCATTCTTCAATAAACCGTGAGCTGAAATATGACCACCCTTATCTCCAGCAAATGCAACATAACCTCCCTTAATAGGATGAACATTTGAGAGCAGAGATAGCTGTCCTATCATATGTCTTGAAGCGTCGCTATCCACAATCCAGGTGTTATTTGAAGCTACCCTGGTTCCCTGCATATCACATTATGAAGTTAATTGATAATGGGAACCCACGCTCAGATTGCAGTAGGTTGTTCATTAACACCTATAGCTTGAAATTCCATCCATTTCCCGTTTGAGTCAGGAGGAATCTCATCATTTGAGACCGTAAACTTAGCAAATTTGGAAGGAGAGGTGTCACGCTCTTGGCGTCTGACATTCCTCTCTGAATCTAAATGATTCATCCGTGGTCTGATTCTAGAAAAATACTTTCTGCAACTCGCTTTTTGAGAGGGAGACCTTAACTTTGGTTCAAAAGGTCTACCTTGCTCACTAGATCTGGCAACATTTGCTTCAAAAATTCATTTTGGAATTTTTCCCTTCACAGGAGAAACAGACCTATTGAAGTTATTTCTCTTGGAATCTCCATAGACAACATTTGTCTTAAATCTTTTATCACAAAATTTATCATTTACAGGTGAACCTGTTCGATGAACATAAGATGGTCTAAAATCATCATGTGACAAGTCCATTTTATGTCTTGGGGAACGGAATCTTCTAGGACAATAAGCAGAAATGTGTCCAAAAACAGCACAATTAAAACATTGTCGAAACTCCCCATGTCCTCTAATTTGATACACATTATTAGAGTTTGAAGATGAGAGGTCTTGTGCTCTTATGAACACAGGAGAATCATTTGATTTCTCTCTTGGAACAGGCTTAGGGGTAACAGGAGTAACACGTCTGTTAGCAAATTTAGGATTTTTCAAAATTTTAACCGGACCCTTTGGTACTGGACCTCTTGGTGTTATCACCCTTCATCTAACAGTATTCTCTCCTAGACTGTTTTTCTTATCTTCATCATGATCTAAAGCACCTTCGGCAGTTTCGTATGAAGTCATGCTTTCAGTTGAGTTAGACTTCTTATTCTTTTCAGCATAATCCTCATAACTAGGTGGAACACAATCTTCTGGTTGTCCGTCAATGATAAGGCTAAAAAGGAACATATATTTCATAGCAATATCCCTCCTAAATAATAGATTTTTATATGTAATTGTATTATATTTTCATTGTAATTGTTTAAATAAATAAATGTGAAGACGAAGCACGAAGATTAAAGAATTGAAGAAAAAGTGCCACTAAAGCCTAAAAAGTGCCACTAAAGCCATAGTACACTTAAAAGTGCCACTAAAAAGTGAGTAAAAGACTCACACGGATTTTGAAATTTAAGGAGAACAATTTTTGTGCAAATTACAAATCGTGAAACGTAAAGTGCACGATATAAAATAGTACGAAAGGATGTTTGAAAATCCAGAACCAGGACATGAGTCAACTCTCAACGCTTGACGCAACGGACTAAAAATTACGAGTCAACTATGCCCGAGAATATAATATAATATTTAAATAATTATATTAATTATTTAAATATTATAATTATATAAATAATATGTCGGCAAAGCAAAGTTCCAAACTTGGATGAGCTGTATTCACGATCTCTGCGACTCACGGAGATCCCAGCCTTTTTCTATTGCGACTCGCGGAGCACAAGATTTCAGAAATGCCTATAAAAGGCTCGAGCATTTGGCCGAGCAAAAGAACATAATAATAATAATACTCAGTAGTATAATATATATATATATATATATATATATATATATATATATATATATATATATATATATATATATATAGATTAGTGTTATATTAGATTAGTTTGGGTTATGTAAAAGTTATTTTTACGGGTTTTTAAGTCGAAATTCTGTCCATGTAACACTACGCGATAAATACTCAATGTAAGTTATGTTCTCCTTTTTAAATTAATGTCTCGTACTTAAGTTATTATTATGCTTATTTAAGCCAAAGTAATCATGATGTTGGACTAAATATTAAAGACGGGGTAATTGGGCTTTGTACCATAATTGGGGTTTGGACAAAAGAACGACACTTGTGGAAATTAGACTATGGGCTATTAATGGGCTTTATATTTGTTTAACTAAATGATAGTTTGTTAATTTTAATATAAAGTTTTACAATTGGACGTACTTATAAATAACCATATACACTCGATCGGACACGATGGGCGGGGTATTTATATGTACGAATAATCGTTCATTTAACCGGACACGGGGATGGATTAATAGTCAATGGACTCATTAAAACAGGGGTGGATTACATTCAAGGGTAATTGGTGTAATTGTTAATAAAGTATTAAATCCTTGGTTTACACACAGTCGATAACCTGGTGTATTCATTAAGCAAAGTATTAAGACCTTGTTACAGTTCGAATCCCTAGTTAGTTGGAATATTTGACTTCGGGTATAAGGTTAAATTTACCGAGCAGTTTATAATTATGACCGATGAACTATTATGGAAAAAAACTAGATAGGTTTCAAATACATCCAGGACAAAGGACAATTAACCCAGGACAATAGATTAAAATCAAAACATCAAAATCATGGTTACGGAAGTTTAAATAAGCATAATATATTTTATTTCATATTTCCTCGTACTTTTATTTATTGTCATTTTAATTATTGTTATTTATTTTATATTGTTAGTTAAATATTGTCATTTACTTTACGCTTCGCTTAAAATATAAAATCGACAAACCGGTCATTAAACGGTTAACCCCCTTTTATATATTATTAATATAATATATTTTGTACAAATATAATTGTTTAAAAATATAGTGTGCAATAAGCCCGCTCCCTGTGGAACGAACCGGATTTACTAAAAACTATACTACTCTACGATTAGGTACACTGCCTATAGTGTTGTAGCAAGGTTTAGGTATATCTCATCTTTAAATAAATATCTTGTGTAAAATTGTATCGTATTTAATAGTATTTCCTGCTAAAATTTAATAGTATTTTATACCCCTTAGCTTTAACCATCAATATATTTATATATCATTTTAGAAAAACAATATAAAATATATTTATAAAAACACGTTTTTCAACCTCCGCGACTCGCGGAGTTTTGATGGTACATGGAACCGCGACTCGCGGAGCCGCCCTGACGCGCCTGGTAAACCCTAATTGCATTAATTACGGATTATATTAATTATTATTATTTTTAAAACCCTAAATTAATTTAATTAATTTATTATTTAGTTTTAGTTTTAATTAATTAGTTTTATTATATATAAAAATTAATACTTTTATAAAATAAAAATATAAAAATAATATTTTTATAAAAATTGTACTTTTTACAACTTTAAGTTTATTTTTATATTTTGTATTTTTTTAGTGTAATATTTGTATCTTTATTGTTCGTAGCTAGATTTAAGTTCTAGTATTTTGCCGTAGCTTATTTTTATTTTTAGATTTTTAAGATTTGCCGTAAAATCCCTTAAGTGCTTATTCCTTAGACTAAGATTTAGGTGCTTTAGAATTTTACGACGCCGTGTTTCGAGCTACTTTCTTATTATTATTTTTCGACGCCTATTTTTCGACCTTTTTATTTTTCGACGTTTGTCGACACGCACTCTTTTTCTTTCTTATTTCTCGACGCTTTAGTTTTTAGGACTTAGAAATTTTCTCTATTTCTTATCTAATATCTCAAACGGAAAGAAAAATTATTTAAGTGGTTAAATTAATGGACGTTGACAATTTTCTGCTTCGTAGTAATAGTTGGATTTGTTAGTGGCTGAGTTGTGAGCTTCTGATTTAAAGGGTTCTGGCTCCCTGCTACATCTTTTGGCTATTCGAAACGTGGGCAAAAGCAGAAAAGTCTATTAATTGGACAACTTATATAAGTTTTTCTATTTTTATAACTAATAGGATAATTAGTAAATGCACCACATTGTAGCTAAAATTTGGCCATCGCATTAAAATGGAAAATTTTGAAAACAAGGCTATGGAAACTCTTTTTGATATCCAAAATCAATTAAATCAATACTCTCAAACGGGTGTTGATGACAATTCATTCGGTCAGTCTTGAATCACGAATGACGAAACAATAACTGGTTGTGAAATCTGTGGAGATTATCACTCAACATGGGAATGTTATTATTACGTTCCTATGGAAAATTACGCACCCACGGAACCTGAATGGAATGATTATGAAGAATACAATTCAAATTGGGATTATTCCCAAGAATATTTCCAAACTCAACAACCAGTAGACGAGGAAAATTACGTGTCTGAAAATTTATTAGACAATATGAAAATCAAACTCGAAGAACTCAATGCTCAAAATGAACAAATGAGAGAGTTTGTAAACTGGTAAGCTAAAACTCTATCAGACTACACACCTGTTGATCTGAGGAGTATTGTGCAAGAAAATCTCATATCATCGAATTTTGATGAATTCGAGAGCTCCGAAATCACCAACTATCCTGATGATACTTTTTATTCAGTCTTACCAATTTCACAACATATCGACACATTAGCCTCTACCGATAAAATCAACGATCCATCAATGGATGAAGAAGAAGAAGTAAGGGTGACAAATTGGTACTCTTGGGAAAACAATAACGTTGAAAATTTTACCCCCAGGACCAAAGTGGTGGGACCGATAAGTACCGTTAATGAAGAAGAATCTACTTCAATCCCGAAATTCACCATTCCACAAACTTCCAACCCAATCTTCTCAATAGATGAGTCATCTATCGAAGATGAACTACGAGCTGTAATAGATAATGACACCTCAGATTTCACCCAATTGGGTAATAGAGGTGAAACCTTTAATCCCGAGAATAAAAGGAAGGAAATGTTAGGAATTGTCCACCCTATAATATGTATGTCGGTGTATATCGATCCATTTGACCAAGAACAAGAAAAGAGACATATCCATTTACTAAAAGCTACACTTAAAAAAGAATTAAGTAGTGACGATCGGGTGAGTCTAAACTTTAAACCCATTGATATATCATACACCACCCGAGATATAAATAACTGGCTCACTATTTTAATTCGTGGAACTTATTCTACCGACTTCACATGTCGTCAGCTAAGTGTGGAGAAGTCTAACCCCACTTAACGTTAAATTAGGGGTTCGGGTTAGTGCATAACTCGTTAATAAAAATGCATGATAAGTTAGGGTAAAAAACGCATTTTCAAAGATTAGCAAACAGTTCATAAAAGCAGCCCTTTTTGAAGAAAAACATGTGTGATAAAACAAGAAAGAATAAACGATGAGACGCACCATCTATCATTCGATGAACTTTGTAATTACAAACTGGGTATTTTCAATCACTTTTCTACACTAATCACCCTCATAAATTTATACTTAGAGTATGATTTCATGCAAATGAGGGCATTGCATGATCTCAAGTGTGGGGAAGGGTTATAAATTCTCTCGGGTTTACACTTGGTTTATTTGCCAAATTTTGCGAAAATTTGAAAAATTTTCAACTAAATGAAGTCAAAATCATGTTTATACATATTTATGAATGATGAAAACTAGGTGTTAATACCGAAATTATCGTTACCTCGGAAAGGACATAAATTGAGAAACAACCTAAAATGCTTGAATTCATTTAAAATGGAATAAAAGAGAATAAAAAGGAAAATAAAAGCCAAGTGTGGGAAAATTTACCAAGTTATTTTAAACATATGTCACATATTTCTGTAACAAATAACTAAAAATGCTTTTGTTTTGGACTAAATTAACTATTTTACCCGATGAAAGAAAAGAAAAGATGGATCTACACGATGAATCAATTCCATCATTAAAAGGAAGTAAAGTCTTCCGAAAAAGACACGCGCTTCTTGATTTAGGTCAGGAAGTTGTCGTCCAAACCAGCTGTAGGTTGACGAAAAATCTAGAAAAGTCGTCACTAAAATCAGCAGGAAATCCACGGACCTCAGCATCAAACAGGGTCGCCAAGTGGTCAGATTTATCCTGACCAAGAGAAGGATTTATCTCGTACAATGGGGGGGCACCGTGCAAATTAGCTTGATAAGACTAATGAATCAGATCCCCAGAAAGGATAATCTCCTTAAAGATTAAAAATCAGCTTTTAAGCCTGATATTACTCAATCCTTGAGATTGACCTTAAAGATTGAGAATTACAAACTCATGGAATTCAATGATATCTAAACTCGAGCTTGAACGAGGAAATATTTTGATCAAATTATAAACCGATTTGTTTTATGAAAACTCATTTTCAATGCGTTCATTACCATTGAACGTAAAATCCTAGGAATTCACCTAGAATTCATTAGGTCACCTGAACCAAATCGGGTGTCAACCGTAAGAACGATGGTTGCATAGCATGGTCGGAGACAGGACCTTGTGCCAGACCGAAAAAATTATAGGATGATCTTACTATTGCTCCTACAAAGGATAGTAATAGCATCCGACACGTTTATAGACCATAATCAAAAGCATGTCATTAGACATTGCCTTAACAGTTTCTTGTTCATCGATTTCCTTTACAACCGGACGGTAGTTTGCCGAAAGGTAATATACGGGACAACTAAACTGGATGTGCTGCTTTCCTAATACAAGGTTAGCAAGTGGGTGACACAAAACCTTAAGTTTTGAGCTAAAATTTTCAAATCCGAAACCCACAAAACCCACAAAAATAATTTGCAAACACCGGTGAAGGGTTATTCCGGAAAACTTATCTAGGATAAAAACTAGATTGAATTTTCAAAAGATCAAATGTTTTCATAAAGATCCAATTTCCTTACGGATCTAAATTTTCATAGTCATGTGGGACTGTAAACCGCCTTTCAAATGTGCACTTTGCTTTGGAAACCGAAAGTAAATCGGCTATTTGATTGCAAGTGTTGTTGACCTAAACCCGAGGAAACTGTGGATGACACACCTACCTTTAATCATGGTTATATCGTTACTATCATTGATTATACCACCATATCAAAATCACTAATGTACAAAGTGTGATGAATAAAAAAGTGATTCATGTATGTTTTTATTTCAAGTTCTGTATTGCTTGAGGACAAGCAACGCTCAAGTGTGGGGATATTTGATAAGGCTAAAAAGGAACATATGTTTCATAGAAACATCCCTCCTAAATAATAGATTTTTATATGTAATTGTATTATATTTTCATTGTAATTGTTTAAATAAATAAATGTGAAGACGAAGCACGAAGATTAAAGAATTGAAGAAAAAGTGCCACTAAAGCCTAAAAAGTGCCACTAAAGCCATAGTACACTTAAAAGTGCCACAAAAAAGTGAGTAAAAGACTCGCACGGATTTTGAAATTTAAGGAGAACAATTTTTGTGCAAATTACAAATCGCGAAACGTAAAGTGCACGATATAAAATAGTACGAAAGGACGTTTGAAAATCCGGAACCAGGACATGAGTCAACTCTCAATGCTCGACGCAACGGACTAAAAATTACGAGTCAACTATGCCCGAGAATATAATATAATATTTAAATAATTATATTAATTATTTAAATATTATAATTATATAAATAATATGTCGGCAAAGCAAAGTTCCAAACTTGGATGAGCTGTATTCACGATCTCCGCGACTTGCGGAGATCCCAGCCTTTTTCTATCGCGACTCGCGGAGCACAAGATTTTAGAAATGCCTATAAAAGGCTCGAGCATTTGGCCGAGTAAAAGAACATAATAATAATAATACTCCGTAGTATAATATATATATATATATATATATATATATATATATATATATATATATATATATATATATATATATATATATATATATATATATATATATATATATATATATATATATATATAGTATAGATTAGTGTTATATTAGATTAGTTTGGGTTATGTAAAAGTTATTTTTACGGGTTTTTAAGTCGAAATTCTGTCCGTGTAACACTACGCGATAAATACTCAATGTAAGTTATGTTCTCCTTTTTAAATTAATGTCTCGTACTTAAGTTATTATTATGCTTATTTAAGCCAAAGTAATCATGATGTTGGACTAAATATTGAAGATGGGGTAATTGGGCTTTGTACCATAATTGGGGTTTGGACAAAAGAACGACACTTGTGGAAATTAGACTATGGGCTATTAATGGGCTTTATATTTGTTTAACTAAATGATAGTTTGTTAATTTTAATATAAAGATTTACAATTGGACGTACTTATAAATAACCATATACACTCGATCGGAAACGATGGGCAGGGTATTTATATGTACGAATAATCGTTCATTTAACCGGACACGGGGATGGATTAATAGTCAATGGACTCATTAAAACAGGGGTGGATTACATTCAAGGGTAATTGGTGTAATTGTTAAAAAAGTATTAAAACCTTGGTTTACACACAGTCGATAACCTGGTGTATTCATTAAGCAAAGTATTAAGACCTTGTTACAGTTCGAATCCCGAGTTAGTTGGAATATTTGACTTCGGGTATAAGGTTAAATTTGCCGAGCAGTTTATAATTATGACCGATGAACTATTATGGACAAAAACTAGATAGGTTTCAAATACATCCAGGACAAAGGACAATTAACCCAGGACAATAGATTAAAATCAAAACGTCAAACATCATGGTTACGGAAGTTTAAATAAGCATAATATATTTTATTTCATATTTCCTCGTACTTTTATTTATTGTCATTTTAATTATTGTTATTTATTTTATATTGTTAGTTAAATATCGTTATTTACTTTACGCTTCGCTTAAAATATAAAATCGAAAAACCTGTCATTAAACGGTAAACCCCCTTTTATATATTATTAATATAATATATTTTGTACAAATATAATTGTTTAAAAATATAGTGTGCAATAAGCCCGCTCCCTGTGGAACGAACCGGACTTACTAAAAACTATAATACTCTACGATTAGGTACACTTCCTATAGTGTTGTAGCAAGGTTTAGGTATATCCCATCTGTAAATAAATATCTTGTGTAAAATTGTATCGTATTTAATAGTATTTCCTGCTAAAATTTAATAGTATTTTATACCCCTTAGCTTTAACCATCAGTCAACTACATTTTCATTAACGTATTTGTTTTGAAAAGGAGGAGATACAGACTTATATCCAATGCCTTTACCCTTTTGATCGTTAAGTACAACCATAAGTGCATTCCATTGAGATGCACTTGCCCAACATTTCATTTTGATTGACATAGCTTCTAAATCAGCTTTGACACACTCATTTTCCTTTTTCAATTCATTTATCGTGTCAACACGTTTGATTAAAGCTTGATTTATATCAAAGTTATAACATTTAAGATCATGAATCTATTTTTTATAAACTTTAATTTCTTCTTTCTAATCATTTTCAACTTTTTAGTCATAAGGTTTGCATGATATTTGTCACGCATCTCATCATAGGTTTTGTGCAAGTTATCGACATTTATCTTATATTCAGCACATTTAGCACATTCAGTGTTTGAATTCGAGCATGAATTAGAAGATACCCCTTGAGCGCTATTTGATGAGGAAGTATCAGCCATAAAAGCATAATAGTTTGTCTTCCTCCCATCATCGAACTCATCTTCTGATTTTGAAGAATCTGTAAGAAACACTGATGCATCATCATTCGCAAAACCTTTTCCCAAATGAATTTCTTCAAGTTTATCCCAGATATCCTTAGCTCTTGTCAACCCACACACTTTTTCTCGATCACTTTTCGATAAACATTTTTTGAGTAGATTCACTGCTTGCTTGTTCAGCATCTCAAAATCAGTATAACCCTTAGGACTTTCTGCTTCTGAATCTAATCTCATATCTGATTCATCAACTTCTGAACTTAGACTATTTAAATCTGAACCTTCACCCATGAGAACCAACATCTCCAATTCTACAGTAATCATTCTACCCATTCATCTAGTTCTATATCAGCGTCAACCAATGTTTCTTCACTTTGATCAGCTTCTAGACTGTCTTTAAATATTGAGGTATCATCAAACTTATTCTTCAAATTGTTGAAATAGTAGTCCTCTGATGAAGTAGGTGAAATGCTTCCTGATTCAGGTGTTCGAGGAACAGAATCACGTGCTTTCTTGAATTTATCTTTCACCTTTTTCTTAACTTTGTCTTTTCTAATGGTTCGAGATAGTTCTTCAGCTCTTTCAGTTCGAGCAATTATCTTCTCAATTATGCTTTGATCAGAAACACATTTTGACTGAGCTTCAGTGATCTTTGCCATGTTGGTTTTCTGTTGATCATTCACATTCAATTTAATTGACCAATCATCATTGTCTCCATGAATGACAACTAGAGCTTTGTTAGGATTCTCTGCCGTTTCTAGATCGTTTCCCTTGTTAGAAATGTATATTTCACGCTTTGTTGATTGACTTTAGGAACTAACAAGATTATAGTTCTGATTTCTGAAAGGATTGTGATTACCCTACTTCTTCTGTTTAGTACACTTTCTTGAAAAATGACCTAATTCTCCACAGTTGTAACATGTAACAGTATTCATATCAAAACCCAGTTTTGTATCCTTGGTCAGACTGATCGGTTTCCCAGTTCTCTCTTCATAATCTTTAGCTCTTCTCACCAGATTTGCCATACCCCACATTATATCCATCTTTTCTGCTTCATCCTTATCCAGTTGTTGATAATCTTCTGTTGTTAGATGAATATTACCCACACGACCATCAAGATAATTAACATAAGAGTTCATAAGATTAGACAACAATGCTATGTCTTCATTAATCTTCTCCTTTCCCACTTTTCTTATGTTCTCAATCTTGAGTGCAGATAACACTTCTGTAGCAGATGGTGTAGATGATTCGATTGTATTTGAAGTAGGTTGTGGTTGAGTGTTCAGTGAACATGGTGAAACTTGTGGTGGATATGAAGGTTGTTGAATGGGTGTACTGTTGACATTCAAACCATACATATTCTGATTGTTCGTAGTAAAAGCAGTTTGAAATGGAGCATGAGCTGATTTAGGAGGTGTATAGCCATTCGGACAATACATTTTGGTGTCTTGAACTTGTTTAGACCTCTTAACTTTGTTTAATAGTTCTAACTCTTCTTCTTGAAGTCTTGCAATAAATGAGTTTACTGTAGCAGTAGCAAATTCTCCACTGGTTTTCATAGTTAATACGAAACCATTCCATTCCAACGGTAATGCTCTAGCTAGACATGTTACTTTATCTTTCTCCCCAATAGTCACATCATGCTTGTGTAATTCAGCTAGCAAATGACGATATCTTTCAACCAATTCTGTAATAGATTCTCCAACTTGCCAGTGAATACGATCAAACTCAGCGTTCAACTCTAAACCTTTTCTAGTTCTGTAAGATGTATTTCCTTCATTAAAAGTACGAAGTGCTTCCCATATCTTGTATGAATTATCATGACACATAAATTGATGGAAAATCAGACCATCAAGAGCACTTGTCAAGTTATAGTACATCTTCTTCTCTAAGTTATACTCTTCACATTCTTCAGAAGGCATGTTATGTAATGTATACAACTCATTCGTAACTGGTGAACGTGGCAATTTAAGTTCTGTTTCAATGTACTTCCAAAGCTTCGTGTCCTGACCATCAGACCAAATTTTAAATCTTGACTTCCAAGTGGAATAGTTATCCATATTCATCAATTTTGGACATTTCGTACCACTTCCGGATTCACTTTCAGCAAGAAGTAATCGTTGAGTCATACTCGTAATACTTTGGACTAACGGTGCAGATAACGCATACTCGTTCGAATTAAACATCTTGAAAATCTTACCAAACAGGTAAACCGTGCGGTTCAGGAACCTCAAACGTACGTGTCACACCTTAGGCATATGTGTCAGACCTTAAGCGTACGTGTCACAACTTAATCGTACGTGTCACTCGTACGTGTCAGTGTCAACCGTATAACCACTCGTACGTGTCAGTGTCAACCGTATGACCACTCGTGTGATCAAACTTAGTTAATCAACCAAAGTAGGTTAAGCTAAACCGTGCGGATGAGTTCACGAGTGAGGCTCAGCTGCGCGAGTGACGAATTTTCTGATGACCCACTCGTGTGACCTGCTGTATACCCTAATTCACTCTAAAACTTAAGAAAATGATGTTAAACCACAATTTCTTCGTCCAAAAGCTGGATTAGCACTAAACTAACATAAACACACTCTCAAACTACAATTACCCACGTAAAGATTACACCTTTTTGATCAAAATCACTCTTGACTCAAAAACCCAAAATAACAAACTCCTTAATCACCAAAAATAACTAGATGATGTTGAAATCACAACCAACACTCTGATAACAATTGATGAAACATGACTAGGAACTTTGAAATCAACAGGTTTAACTCACACAAAGGCGAATTAGTGAATCAAACTATTCTAGTAAATATTTGAGCTTTTTGGGATTAATTAAATCAAACCACAAATAGATCAATGATTGTGATTAGATTAAAACCTAGAGCTGTTATTCACCTTGTTTAAAGGATTTAGGTTGAGAGAGAATCGGACTAGGATTTACCAGATCTGAGCAGAGTGTGTGTGTAATGAGAGGCTTAGCCTAAAATGAAGAACATAACACTTAAATACTACCATCTGTTAAGTTAACCGCACGAGTCAGGCTCACTCGTATGAGTGGGAATGCTCAGCCGTACAGTTAATGCTCACTCGTGTATATTCACTTAAATTAGGTTGGTGACTCAGCTCAACACACTCGTGCGTATGAGCTTGTCAGCCGTACGAGTGAGGGTTCACTCGTACGCCTGACTGTGTCTAGTACAGTCAAACTTCCATATCGCGTTCCTGCAGTACCTGTAACTACATATAAACACAATTAGGACAACAACGAGCGATCATGGTAACCCAATAAACTGAAGTACCTGCATTGGACGTGGGTTAGATGTCGAGGGACTTACATAAAATGCATCAATATGAAGAAGGTGAAAATCAAGGGAATGTAGGTTACACTTCAAGAGTTGGTGAAGGTGATGTTAATGAGGAGGATGATGATGCTACTGAGGAGGATACAAGTTTGATCTACCAGAAGAAAAAGGGTAAAGAACCAATGACTTTAGAGCCACCTCAAAAGAAATAAAGAAGAACCAAACACAAGAATGACTCACCACAATGATCCTCTTGAGAAGGTTCAAGGTAACAAGTTCAACGCCAACCTTTAAGTTTCATTAAAGAAGCTAGATCTGCAACGATTCCCTCTCCAGTTACTTTTTTGAATTTAAAGAAGCTCAAAGTTTGTTGATGTCGACTGTTACAAGAATGAATAACATTGAAAATCGTGTTGTAGAGGAGAAGAAAGCTAGTGAAGCTAAGATTGAGTCCTTGGAGAAAGAAAACAAAAAGCTGTGGAATTTGGTGAAGTCCCAGATGCAAAAGGTGAAGGAAATGGGAAAGCAGCTAGTTGTTGTTTAGAATAAGCATGAGAAGGAGATGAAGGAGTTGAAAGACAAAGTC
Source organism: Rutidosis leptorrhynchoides (assembly GCF_046630445.1). Classification (NCBI taxonomy): domain Eukaryota; kingdom Viridiplantae; phylum Streptophyta; class Magnoliopsida; order Asterales; family Asteraceae; genus Rutidosis; species Rutidosis leptorrhynchoides. The sequence continues at coordinate 201,102,005 of NC_092333.1, forward strand.
AAACGTGTTACGTCTGGAAATTTCAAGATGATTACTGTTGGTAATGAACCAGAGATGTCAGCTTTAGTATGACGTGGTGATGAAGCTGATGAATTTGAAGCTGAAATGGAAGAACATGCCTTTTTTGATTATGCGTTAGTTCTAACTATTATAAGCTTCAATGAAATTGGCGAGGTATTTAACTCTTAATATTATATGAATTATTCAAATGTTTTCACTGACGTAGAAAAAGGGGAGCTTCCACCCGATGATTTAACACCAACACAACTTGCTGCTTTGGCATATTGTAGTGAATATGAATCAGAGGATAATACAGTTGAATCTGAAAACTAACCTCCACATGAAGAGCTGTGTGATGAGTCACCTCCCAATATAATCCAAAATGTGAATGTGGATGATCGTAATGTGAGTTCAGGAAATAAAACGATCTAAGGTTTGTTGAGAAGGAAAATCAGGAAAAAGATGTGATTATTAAATCTGAAGATGAGTTTGAAACTGAACCAAAAGAAGAAGAGGAACAAGAATTGGAAGTCGTGATTGTAACACCCCAGCTTAACATGACCACAATATTGTCCGCTTTGCCCGCAGGCGCACGGCTTTTTCTTGGCGACCACACACGATAAGCACTTTCCCAGGAGGTCACCCATCTAGGTAGTGCTCTCGCCCGAGCACGATTAACCATAACGTACTCGCACTTCTACTCAGCCTCTGATCCCAAAACGCGGTGTGTCATTTAAGCGTGAGTATTACCTTATAATCTCATGATCACTCATGTCCGTGGGCAATGTGAGATTTGCCTAGGGTGTTACATTCACCCCCCCTTAGGGACTCATCGTCCTCGATGAGGTTTGCCCCACCACCCTGAACGGCACATGAGTGGCTCTGATACCATTCTGTAACACCCCAGCTTAACATGACCACAATATTGTCCGCTTTACCCGCAGGCGCACGGCTTTTTCTTGGAGACCACACATGATAAGCACTTTCCCAGGAGGTCACCCATCCTGGTAGTGCTCTGGCCTGAGCACGCTTAACCATAACGTACTCGCACTTCTACTCAGCCTGTGATCCCAAAACGCGTTGTGTCATTTAAGCGTGAGTATTACCTTATAATCCCATGATCACTCATGTCCGTGGGTAATGTGGGATTTGCCTAAGGTTTTACTGTGATACCTTCACTGAAAAAGTACATGAATAGATCACACAATTCACTTGGTGACTTCTTTGGTTCAAGTAAAGAACAAATGGAGAAGGATCTGAATCAGTATGAGAAAGCTAAGAAGGTATATGATAAAGAAATGATTGAAGCTGATAAAAAAACTTGAATGGAATCAAAATGTTTATCATAAGAAATAGCTCGCTGAGAAGAAGATAAAATAGAAAGATAAGGAAGAACAGGAAATCTTAGCCGAGCAAATTTTAGCCGAGGGATCGAAGAAGATTAGTAGATGGTTTGACCATGATGAAAGGGTGAAAGGATGTCGAAATGTGGAAATTGATGAAGTTCGACAGAGTTGGTGGAAGAAAAAAATTGAGCCACTAGATTAGGTTAAGAAACCGGAACTCGAGTAGAAATTTGTTAGTTTAATGAGAAATGAAAATTCACCAAGAAGTAGGCTAAAGGGAAAATCTTAAGATGGGATACTTCAAGGAGATAAAATATTTTGCTATCAAGAGAGAATGAGGAGTTGATTATATGGAACGTCCCAGTCACTTCAAAACTCTACCTTATTTTGAGATTATCAACTAGCTAAGCTGAAGATACTGAATGTTGATGAGAATAACCTGTCAGGATGGTTTCAAAGAAAGCTAAGGATTGAATACAAGACAAGTAAATGGGATTTGTTCAATTCAACAACCATCAGGTTCTCAATGCACCCAACAAAGGCCAATTCAAAGGTGGATCAGTGCGTGTTGTTAAATTCGGAATAGCTAAGTACATGAAAAGTTCTCCTTTGATTCCCATGCCCCAAGAAATTTGCAAGAATTTCAAGTGGAGGTTTTGTGATGAGTTATCAGAGGAAGGAATTATCCTTACTATTGTTGTGAAGGAAGATGAAAGCATCCAGTTTGATGCTATTAGGATTTTAGATCCTATGTGACTGAGAAACATATTGAGGTTTGATGTGAGTGTTCTACATCACAATCACATTACTTACAGGGAAGATAAAAAGAAAGAGGCGACGAGATATCAGCGGGTGATTGATGTGTATCAAGCCTAAGTTACTAAAGATCATGATGATTAAAGATCAAATCAAGTGGAAGCTAGCTGAGACAAGTGTCTGTTGCAGTGTTACTATGTTGCTATGTGTGTGTTTGTTATGTAAGAGAGAATTTTATGCTTGTGGGTAGTTAACTGATGTTACTTTTGAATATGTTGATTTATGAACGTTTGCTTTTGTAATAAATGTTCTAGGTCCTAGGGGAGTTGTTAGTGCATTTGATTGATTCCTTAGACATCTATTGGACGTTTATGAATTGTACTTCAGTTATTGGGTTACCTTGATCATATGATGTAATCCTATCTATGTTTGATTGTGTATATATCTTTTATGGCTGCTTAAACTAATTCACAGGTACAAGATATGGATGTTGACCTACCTAGACTCACTCACACGTACAAGTAAAGCCTCACTCGTACGGATGACAAGCTGATACGCACGGTTGTGCTGAGTTGAGTCCTAAACTTAATCTGTTAAAATTTCACACGAGTGAATGACCACCCGCACGGTTAAGTCTACTCACACATACGAGTGAGATGTGACCTATACGAATGATATGTCAGTTTGAGGTATATATAGTGTTATGTTCTTCATTTTAGGTTAAGCCTCTCATTTGTTTCACTAAGATCTGGTAACCCTATCCGATTCTCTCTCTGTGCTTTAAGTCCAAAACCATGCATAAGGTGAATAACAGCTCTAGGTGTTAATTTAATCACACAATCTAGGTCTGGTTTAGCTAGATCAATCCCAAAAGGCATATCATATTTGAAGGTTTTTCGTATGCCCAAGAGACATATTGAATTAATGTGGCTAATATGTTATGATCCAAGTCGGGTCATACCCAATAACAAGCTTGCCGACACCTTAATCGTATTTAATCTTAATGAATGGATCATTAAATAAATACGCGACACTTGGATTTTAGAAAATCAGTTTTTCAAAATGTTATCACTTGAGATAAATTATTTGGATAATTTATATATAATTGTTTATAAGTTTAAATGATTATATTGTGTTATATTTTATAAAAGGGTTTATAAAATATAAAAGTAACATAAAAATATATACATGTTTTATATATATATCTAGTTTATATATATGTATAAATACATTGTTATATAATATATATGTAGTGCAGAATTTGTGACTCCAAGACTCACAAGCATGCCTTGTTTATGTTTACTTTTAATAACACACAAGTGCCAAGGTGCATGCTCATGTATTAACCAAGGCCTTGACTCAAGAGTGAGAGGATAACACACATAAAAGTGACTTCAAAAATTCTGGTTCTGCAGCCCCATTGCCGAACTGTTTTGGAGAAAAAGGAGGTTCCTTTGCTTGCTCTTTGATCACATTCAAGTGTTCTAAATCCTAACTAAATACAAAGGGTGTGTTGGTGATCAAAGCTTGGGGTATACTACACTTGAGGCTTCAAGTTAGAGGCTACATTCTCATCATCTCCTTCATTAGTTTCTGCACTTTTCAGAGGTGCTGCTGTTCGGTTTTTACAAAGAGAAGAAAGAGGGTTTGAAGCTAGGATTCAAGGTGCTTAAAGTCTAGCCAATACAAGGGTGTGTTGGTACTTTGTTTCATCATCTTTCTCATCATCATTCAAGCAATTTTCAGCCCTTAAACTTAGTTTAAGGAGGTATAAAATTCTATCTTTTCTTGTTAATTAGTAAGCATAATATTCACAACTTGATCCAAGAAGGGATTTGGCTTTAATTGGTTTAAAGATAACAAGTTTAATTTGTAATTACACGCTTCCATTTTGATTATAATCTTAAATGGTTTTAAGAGTTTCAAACTTGTTAAATCCCAACAATGGTATCTAGAGCCGAAGTTGTTGAAATATGCTTCGAATTGTTGTTTTAAACCCACTATATTTGCAATCTATGAACATGCATGAATGTAGATTGCAAAAACAAATGGGTTTGGGTGGGTTTATGATGAATGCCGTATTCAAAAGGGTCCAAAAGTGGGTTTGGGCTCTTCCATTTGGTTAATATTTGGTTGCATGTTAATGTTCACAATCTTAGCCTTGACCTTGTGTTGCATGCATGTATGTTTGGTTGATTTGTAATGTTATTTGGCTTGTAATATTATTCATTCATATGGCATGTAATAATTCATTCATTTGGCTATGTAATTTGTTTTACATTTGGTATGTAAAATAGAATAGGTTGTATTTTCATTTTCTAGATAAAAATGTATTAGGATACATATCTTGTAAAAATGAAGATACAAGATGATGAAGACTTGAAGAACACAAGGAGCATATGGATGCAAGGTTAAGTGGGAGATTTGAAATCTCCTACTTTATATTATTACCCCTTAACCCGGTGACATTTGTTTTCGGCTAAACAAATGTCCACCAAAATGGCTAGATTGTGAACATACTTGTTTTGCATGTGTGGTTGTTTGTTTGTTTATTGTATTGTATGTTTGGTTGATACAATTAATCACAAGATAACAACAAGCAAAACTACAATTTAAATGGTTAAATTAGACGTATTAATGACATGCAAAACGACAATTTAATTGGTTAAATTAAAAGCAACTAAAGACGTTAATAAATGGTTATTAAGAACAAGAAAAGGATCACATATATATAAAATGGTTTATATCAAGTAATTGGCAAATTACAAGACATGAAAATGGTTTTTCATAAGTACCATACACTAAATGCATGTTGGTGTATGGCATAAAAGTTTTCTCAAACTAGAATTAATGAAAACTTAAAATCCCTTTTACAAACAGGGTAAACAAGTTAAACGTCATCCTTTGTGGAAACAGTTAGACATATTAGGAATCTCTTGATGGGATAAAGGTCACCTAACCGTCATGAGTGAACTAATATGAATAAGGTACACTTCGCATACATATGGGATAAAGGTCACCTAACCACTTGTATGTTAAGTCTACATGTTTTCACAAGTAGGACGACTTGATTTGGAAATCATGAACTTAGGGTCACCGAAGCATGATGAACAAATAGGCGTTGATGGGATAATATGTCATGCAAAAGGATTGCATGATCCCATAACTTAGAAGTTGCAAAAGGATTGCAATTGTCATATAATGACTACCTAGCTAAACCAAATGACGGGATAAAGGTCACCTAACCGAAATTTGGTTTACCGTTGGATTCTAAAATTTAATAAATATCAATTGGATTTAAAGGGTATTGATTATTAAATTAAAATTGATACTTAAACAACTTTGTTAAATTTTGTAGATGGCCGCCAATAACAACAACAACATACCAAACGCACCACTTAACCTAAACAACCTATCATTAAGGTCTCTCTTAGAGAAAGACAAACTCAACCATACCAACTTTATGGATTGGTTCCGCAATCTTCGGATTGTACTCAAACAAGAGGATAAAGCGTATGTACTTGAGGACCCCATTCCCGATCAACCGGATGAGGATGATGAGGAGGCAATGGCCTTTTACGATAAGTATTGCCGCGACTCCCTTCAAGTCTCATGCCTAATGCTTGGGACTATGATTCCCGAACTCCAAAAGGATTTCGAGCATCATAGTGCATACGACATGATAACGCAATTGAAGGAGATGTTCCTTCAATAAGCGCGTGTCGAGCGTTTCGAGACCGTTCGGGCGCTACATGCTTGTCGTATGGACGATACCCAATCGGTTTCATCTTATGTGCTTAAGATGAAAAGCCTTATTGATCGTGCTAACCGTCTTAACCTAAACATATCAAATGAGTTAGCCACCGATCTTATCCTTAACTCCCTATCAAAAAGGTTTGATCAATTTGTAATTAATTACAATATGAATGGGATTTATAAAAGCATAGGTGAGCTTCACGGTATGCTTAGAACGGCGGAAACTAGCATGGGTAAAAGGGCTTTACCCGTGTTAGCAATCGATCAAGGTGGATCCAAAGGTAAGACCTCTAAGCCAAAGGTGGCTAAGAGAAAAGGACCTGCCTATCAAGGCAAAGGGAAGGGGAAGATGGTTACCCCAACCATCAACAAGGCTAAGAAGCAAAAGGTAGCTGAGAAGGTAAACCCCAAAGAAGACCCGTGTTTCGGTTGCGGTGAAATGGGTCACTGGAAGCGAAATTGCCCGGTCTATCTTAAGGAGTTGAAGGACAAGAGGGATGCAGGGCAAACCTCAGGTAACATATATATGGTATATATTGAGCTTAATATTACTTCTTCTAATACATGGGTATTAGACACAGGATGTGGAACTCATATTTGCAATTCTTTGCAGGGGTTCAAAAGAAGTGATCATATGGCGGGAACATCAAGTCTCTATATGGGCAATGGTGCAAAGGTGCATTTTAAAGCTCAAGGAGATTTTGTTTTGAAGCTTCCAAGCGAATTGGAACTTATTTTAGAAAATGTTCTGTATGCTCCGGATTTATGTAGAAACATTATTTCTATTTCTCGCTTAAAACAATGTGGTTTTTATCTTAATTTTGTTAATGATGATATCCACGTTTATTTAGATAATGTATTCTATTTTAAGGCTTCGCCTTCAAATGGAATTTATGAATTGGTTCATGATGACACATCATCTAGTAGCTCAATATACCATACTAGCACCAAGAAACTCAAAAGGGATTTGAGTGATTCCTACTTATGGCATTGTCGCCTTGGTCACATAAACAAGAACCGAATATGTACACTTCAAATGTATGGACTTTTGAAATCAAATGAAATGGACTCATTTGATGTATGTGAATCTTGTTTACAAGGCAAAATGACTAAAGCGCCTTTCAAAGGGACCTATGAAAGGGCTAAGGACTTATTGGGATTAATACATTCGGATGTATGTGGACCCTTTAAGCCCATAGCTAGGAATGGTGAAAGATACTTCGTCACTTTCATTGATGACTTCAGTCGTTTTGGATATGTCTACTTGTTAAGACATAAGGACGAAACTTTTGAAGCATTCAAAGAATATCAAAGCGAAGTACAAAATCAACTCAATAAGACAATCAAGGTACTTCGTACCGATAGAGGAGGTGAATACCTAAGCGATGCTTTCCAAGATCATCTTAGGAGTTGTGGGATTATCTCACAACTTACTCCACCCGGAACACCCCAACTTAATGGAGTTTCCGAAAGGAGGAACCGAACCCTAATGGATATGGTTCGATCTATGATGGCTAGAAGCACGTTACCTCTATCATTTTGGGGTTATTGTCTATGCTCCGCGGCTCGTATTTTAAATATGGCCCCAACCAAGAAAGTGGAACGAACACCTCATGAGATGTGGTTTGGAAAACCTCCATCTCTATCATACTTAAAGGTATGGGGATGTGAAGCTTATCCTAAGCGTTACGTCCCTAATAAGTTGAATGCTCGATCCACGAAGTGTATCTTCATAGGATATCCCAAGGATAATATGGGATATTATTTCTATGATCCATCCGAGCAGAATGTATTTGTTGCTCGGAAGGCGGAATTCCTTGAAACTAAGTTTTTAATGGAAGGAAGTAGTGAAAGGAAGATAGATCTTGAAGAGGTTCAAGATCAAATAGATGATACACAATTGGTTGACACTAGCACTCAACATGAAAATGTTGATAGTGATCAAATGGATGATCAAAATACACAAGACATTCGTAGATCTGGTAGGATTAGCAATCCTCCTGAGAGATATGGTTTTCTCATAGATGGTTGCTATACGGTTGATTTGGATGAACCAACAAACTACCAAGATGCTTTATCAAGGATTGATAAAGATAAATGGCAGGAAGCCATGAAATCTGAGATGCAATCCATGTATGACAACCAAGTTTGGGAACTTGTTACGCAACCTCCTGGCTCTAGGCTAGTTGATTGTAAATGGCTTTTCAAAATGAAAACCGACATACATGGAAACTTGGATACATACAAAGCTAGACTTGTAGCAAAAGGTTTCACTCAAACTCAAGGGATTGATTATGATGAAACTTTCTCGCCAGTGGCAATGCTAAAGTCTATTAGGATATTATTTGCCATTGCTGCTCACTATGACTATGAAATATGGCAAATGGATGTCAAAACCGCTTTCCTAAAAGGATATCTTGAGGAAGATGTTTATATGGTACGGCCCGAAGGTTTTGTTGATCCGAAAAATCCTAAAAAGGTATGCAAGTTAAAGAAATCAATCTACGGATTGAAACAAGCATCTAGAATGTGGAATCATCGTTTTAATGAAGAGGCAAGAAATTTGGCTTCATTAAAAATGGTGATGAAGCTTGTGCATACAAGAAGGCTAGTGGGAGCTCTATAATGTTCCTTGTGCTATATGTGGATGATATATTATTGTTTGGGAATGATATAACCACAATGCAAGAGGTCAAAACTTGGCTAAAAGGTTGCTTCTCCATTAAGGATCTTGGAGAAGCACAATACATATTGGGGATTGGGATCTATAGGAATAGATCCAAGAGATTGATAGGTTTAAGTCAAAGTACATACATTGACAAAATCTTGAAAAGGTTCAAGATGGAAAACTCTAAGAAAGGTTTGGTACCTATTCAAAGAGGAACCGTTCTCAGTTCATCTCAGTGTCCTACCACGAAAGATGAACAAGAGAGAATGAAGAAAGTCCCATACGCATCTGCTATTGGGTCTATCATGTATGCAATGATATGTACTAGACCGGATGTGTCATGCGCTCTAAGCTTGACAAGTAGATACCAGAATAACCCAGGAAACAGTCATTGGATTGCTGTTAAAAGTATATTAAAATACCTTAGGAGGACTAAGGATATGTTTCTAATATATGGGTCTGGTGAGGAGGAACTCGCTGTAAAAGGTTACGTGGACGCGAGTTTCCAAACTGATCGAGATGACTCTCGATCACAATCCGGCTATGTCTTCACATTAAATGGAGGTGCGGTCTCTTGGAAGAGTTCAAAACAGGATGTTGTTGCTCTATCCACTACAGAGTCGGAGTACATCGCCGCATCATTGGCAGCTCAGGAAGCTGCATGGATGAAGAAATTCATCGACGACTTAGGAGTAGTCCCTTCCATTCAGGACCCTCTTGAGATCTTTTGTGACAACGAGGGTGCGATTGCTCAAATCAAGGAACCTCGTGCTCATCAAAAGACCCGTCACATTGAGCGGAGATTCAACTACATAAGGGATGAAGTTGAAAAGGGGAAGATATGTATTCGCAAAGTTCACACAGATCTTAATATGGCGGATCCTCTCACGAAGCTCTTACATGGACCAAAACATGCAGGACATGTTTGTGCATTAGGGCTTCGATATTCTAGTGATTGGTCATGATCTATTTTAAGTATTGTAACGGAACGAAATTGTTCAAACTCATTAATATAATTATGGTATTAATTTATTTTGAGTTATGTTCCTATTTTGCATATTTTATCCATGAATAAGTAATTATTCTAAATTCCGTAGTCGATCACATTTGTGGGAGCAAATGTGAGGTTTAGACTATTGTGAACTTGGATTGGTATACATTCATGGGATGAATGTGGGGCAAGGTTGCAACCAAGGTTCATAGATATTTGTTGGATATAAATATTGGAAGACCCGCTCTCAAGATTTACTAAATGGAGCCTTTGTGGTTGATCACATGTAATCTTGAGTAAAGGCGAATATCATTGTATCCTCTGACCTGAGATACGTATTGGGTTCGGATATTTACCAGGTATTGTGCCTTGATTCTTTCCTTCGCTATTCTGAAATATGGTAGTTCATAAGGAAGAGCTCAGGTATAATGCATGGTATGTATTTAGGACATATGTAGTCAAGATGGAATTTGTCCCTCTTATTCGTTGAGAGTCAGATGTTTAAGGCCTGATAAAGTTAAATCTATAAGAGAGTGATCACTCTGTGTCTCTTGGATTTAACATGACATCTAGGACGAAAGGATACTATGAAAGATTTACCTATTCATATTCGAGATGCGAACTCGAAAGGGATGATGTTATTGAATGGCACAAAGTCATAACATATTGGGGGTGATGGACAGTCGTTAGGTGGTATCCATCACTTGCATTAATTCATATGTTTCTCGTGCAAGTGGGAGATTGAAGGTTTTTCGTATGCCCAAGAGACATATTGAATTAATGTGGCTAATATGTTATGATCCAAGTCGGGTCATACCCAATAACAAGCTTGCCGACACCTTAATCGTATTTAATCTTAATGAATGGATCATTAAATAAATACGCGACACTTGGATTTTAGAAAATCAGTTTTTCAAAATGTTATAACTTGAGATAAATTATTTGGATAATTTATATATAATTGTTTATAAGTTTAAATGATTATATTGTGTTATATTTTATAAAAGGGTTTATAAAATATAAAAGTAACATAAAAATATATACATGTTTTATATATATATCTAGTTTATATATATGTATAAATACATTGTTATATAATATATATGTAGTGCAGAATTTGTGACTCCAAGACTCACAAGCATGCCTTGTTTATGTTTACTTTTAATAACACACAAGTGCCAAGGTGCATGCTCATGTATTAACCAAGGCCTTGACTCAAGAGTGAGAGGATAACACACATAAAAGTGACTTCAAAAATTCTGGTTCTGCAGCCCCATTGCCGAACTGTTTTGGAGAAAAAGGAGGTTCCTTTGCTTGCTCTTTGATCACATTCAAGTGTTCTAAATCCTAACTAAATACAAAGGGTGTGTTGGTGATCAAAGCTTGGGGTATACTACACTTGAGGCTTCAAGTTAGAGGCTACATTCTCATCATCTCCTTCATTAGTTTCTGCACTTTTCAGAGGTGCTGATGTTCGGTTTTTACAAAGAGAAGAAAGAGGGTTTGAAGCTAGGATTCAAGGTGCTTAAAGTCTAGCCAATACAAGGGTGTGTTGGTACTTTGTTTCATCATCTTTCTCATCATCATTCAAGCAATTTTCAGCCCTTAAACTTAGTTTAAGGAGGTATAAAATTCTATCTTTTCTTGTTAATTAGTAAGCATAATATTCACAACTTGATCCAAGAAGGGATTTGGCTTTAATTGGTTTAAAGATAACAAGTTTAATTTGTAATTACACGCTTCCGTTTTGATTATAATCTTAAATGGTTTTAAGAGTTTCAAACTTGTTAAATCCCAACAATATTCACTAGAGGGCTCAATACACTTATTCCACCTTGTGTGTTGAATCTGTTGGTTTCCTAAGATTCAAATCATGTGTTATCATAAGTTTGGAATACTATCTGTTAGGGAAGAGATAATATAAGGTATGTTCTTAGTAAATCAAATAATAATATCTATGAAAAGACAGAATAAATTTGTGAAATGAATAAACTATATAAGATAGAAGTGGTTACATGAATGAAAAATTATGCGGGAAACATATTAGGTAAGTTTCATAACTCATATTAACACAAAGCAAGATAATAATCATAGAACAACTATTATCCCTAAAAGGCTAAGCTAAGTGTCGCATATCATTCATAAAGTAGGACTTAAAGGATATATTAGCTAAGTGATATTCAAAACTAATATCTTAATTCTTAGGGTTCAATTTAATCACGTGACACATATTAATTTAATCTTGTGATGAGGATTAATTAACATGCAAATAGATTAACAAATAGATATGCTATTAAACTTAATTAGAGCAACTCAAGTTACTAGCTAAAAACCAATCTTTACTAAGTTTTCATGCAATCATTAACTAAACACATCCAAATGAAGGATCTTTGATTAAGCCTAACAATATTAAAATCTATTATATAAGCGTGTTTCACATTCACCAAGTTCATCACTACCAATGCTATTTATTCTAGTTGCATGCAATCCAATTACTACGTTTGATTGACTAGATATAAGCAAGTAAAGTGAATCGAATAATAGATCATCAGATTAAGTATTAGTTAACCCTAAAATCATGTTATCTAATCATTAAGCATGGAAAACAAGTTTATTAAGACATGGCAGATTCAAAACAGTTTAAAAATTCACCACATAAACCTAATTATACAGATCTGGAAAAACCAGAAACTGCACAAATCGAGGCACGTAGCCGGCGGCTAGGTTCAGCCAAGCTGACAGATTGGACTAAGGAAGCCGATGGCTTCATCTATTTCCCAGACAAATATAAGTTTTCGTCCAAATAACAACTATGAACGTTTATTTCGTAATGGTAGATGAACAATACTGAAAAAAATAACGAATATAGTAAAAGAATAACAAGAAAGTAATTTAGACATGTACGTTAAAGTAAGAACGAAGCTTAAAATTGAATGAAACTTGAATATATATTGAATGAAGCTTGATTACAATGTTGAAACTTAAATAAAACCTTAATAACTAAGAGTTTTTGTACTTAGGTGAAAACCCATGAAAAATTATATGAAATCGTACATTGAAAACTGTAAAATTCGCCCCCTATTTATACAGTACAAAGTCGTTGCCCAAGTCGGCAGTTTCAGTGACAAGCCGGCGGCTTCCCTTGGTCGGTTACTCACTTTCTAAGTAAAACTTAATCTTTACACCAAAGAAAATGTGTTTCTGTGGTATCTAAGCCGGCGGCTTCAGGACGTAGCCAACGGCTTTTACTCATCCACAATCTTTCTAATTTAGTTGCCTTAATTAGCTTTTTCTTGGCCTTTAAGTACACAAAATTGGGTCTAGCCGGCGGCTTTGATGCCAAGCCAGCGGCTTCATTCCTTGGTCACCAAGTCATCAAATTTCTGCACTTATCTTTGGATTTCTCTGGAAAGTTTTGGAATTCATTCCAAGCCGCCTACTTCATGACCTTGCCGGCGGCTTCAAAACCTTTTCCAATAACTTTTGTCATTTTTGATCCTGTTTAACATGTTTCTCGAACAAAAAAAATAAAAATACCTTTTTCCCATTTTTACCCAATTTTGTGTGTTTAAGTATTCAAAATGACTTTAAAATACCAAGATAACTCCTTAAAATGTTATGAAAAACTTGTATAATTTATGAGTTATCATGTACTTTTGTAGGCACAAAGTATAACTCTACATCTTTCTTTTTTACATGGTCCTTGATAAACTGATAATGAATATCTATGTGTTTGGTCTTAGAGTGCTGGAGCGGGTTGCTAGTAATAGCAATTGCACTTTGTGAATCACAATAGATGGGGTCTTAGAGAACTTAATGCCATAGTCTAATAGTTGTGTTTGCATCCCCAAAACTTGTGAACAATAGTGAGCTGCAACATTGTACTCAGACCCAACTGTTGATAAAGAGAGACAATTTTGTTTCTTGGATGACTAACCAACTAATCTATTTCCCAACATCTGAAGTGATCCGGATGTGGTTTTTCTATCTACATGACAACCGCCATGATCCGCATATGTATACGCTGTAAGATTGAAATCGAATCTATGAGGATATCAAATTGCAAGGTTAGGTGTACGTTTAAGGTATTGGAAAAATCTAACCACGACTTTGGTGTGAAATTTCTTTGGGTTAGACTGAAACCAAGCACACACAGTTACAACAAGAGTAATGTTTGGTCTACTCACAATCAAATACATGAGAGAAGCAACCATGCTTCGATAAAGAGTTATATTAATGGGTTCCCTATTTTCATCAGCATTGAGCAAAGTGCTCATTGAGGTTGACATTGGTTTTAAATCAGTCATATTAAAATGTTTTAGCATATCGTGAATGTATTTGGTTTAACTGATAAAAATGATGTTTGGTAATTATTTTACTTGTAACCCTAAGAAGAAATTAAGCTCATCAAGCATGATAATTTCGAATTTATTGGCCATTAGGTCAACCAATTCTTTGCATAGGGCTGGGTACGTGGAACCAAAAATAATATCATCAACGTTAATTTGAACTAAAAGGATGTGACAGTTATGTTTACGGATGAAGAGCGTTATATCAATTGTTCCACTAGAGAAGTTATATTCTAGCAAATACTTTACCAAGGTCTCATACCATACACGCGGTGTTTACTTTAGACCTTACAAAGCTTTCTCCAAGTAATAGATGTGGTTTGGATTAATAGGACCGACAAATCCTTCAAGTTGATCAACATAAACTTCTTCTTGAAGATGACCATTGAGAAAAGCATTTTTGAAATCCATTTGGAACAATGTAAACTTCATGTGAGAAGCAAAAGCAAGGAAAAGACGAATACCTCTTGTTTTCTGTATCCTTTGTCCACAAGACATGCCTTGTTTCAAACCACAACCCCATTAGAATCTTTCTTGTTTTTGAAAATCCACTTAACCCCGATTGGTTGTTGACCCTTTTGTCTTGAAACTAATCTCCATACTTTCAAACATTCAAATTGACCTATCTCTTCTTGTATAGATATCACCCTGTTAGGATCAAGTAAGGCTTGAGCAACTGAAGTTGGTTCAATCTTACTAAGATAGGAAGTATATAAACACAGATTACGAGTGGTAACTGGAGCATTTGCATCACTAATAATAAGATCAATTGGATGACTTTTATTCCATTAGTTGGTATATGGAAGAGGTTCATGATTATCAGTATCAAGTGAAACATCAACCATTGTCGAAGTTGAGCCATGATCCTCTTATTCTGAAGCAAATTGTTCTAATGGTTCTGATTGAGTAACCGGAGAAACCTCTGGAATTGAATCAGGTGATGCATCTTGAATCGTATCAAGAGTAACATTTGGAGGAGGGAGAGAAGATGAAGAAGCAACTGGTGAATCATTTGTTGTTGTATCTTCATCATCAAGACTTATTGGTGTCTCAATCGAAATTGATTGAGTTGGTGTTGCTGGTACGGTACTAGTAGTGGAATTCCGTTGATTTGGATACATTGTCTTAAATAAATTTTTGAAATCCTCCGTTGTCACCGTAGGAATACTCTTCTTCAAGAAAATAGAGTTACGTGTGGAAGAAGTAGAATCCAGGTTTGGATCGGGTTTTGAACTTAGTTGTTCTAAAGCAATTCCCGATAAATCATTAAATCGAACATTGATACTTTCCTTAATTATCTTAGTGTGTTTGTGATAAACACGATAAGCCACTTTGTTCGATGAGTGTCTGAGAGATATGGCCTGATCTTCATGAGTATCAAACTTTTCGAGGCTATAAAAGTCGTTAAGAACATAGCATATACAATCAAAAACACGGAAATATTTAACGTTTGGGCGTCTACCATATAATAACTCATAAGGAGTTTTATCAAATCGTTGTTTATGATCGAGCGGTTTTGGGTATAACATGCAGTTGAAATGGCCTCACCCCACATTTTTGGAGGTAGTTTGGAGTAGGCAAGCATCGTTCGTACTGCCTCACACAACGTACAGTTATGTTGTTCGACTACTCCATTCTATTGAGGGGTTCTAGCAGCAGAGAACTAGTGTTCAATTCCTTGGTCTCTTAAGTAACTATCAAGCAGGTCATTTTTAAATTCCATCCCATTATCAGTTCGGATACTTTTAACATACTTGTTAAAAGAATGTTGAGTTTTCTTGATAAACTCAATGATATGGGCTGGTGTTTCCGATTTAGTCCGCAAAAGAAAAATCCATGTATATCGGGAATAATCATCATCTATAACAAGCACATGTTTCCTGCCACCGAGGCTAGAAACTCTCATGGGTCCACATACGTCTATATGCAAATGTTGCAATGACATTGTAGTACTAGGGTTTTGCTTAAGCGGATGATTAGTCTGGATAAGTGTACCACATGATGGACACATATGATGCGTATTTTATTGAAAACTATGAACACCGTCAACCAAGTCTGTAAAGACTAGTCTGTTAATTCCCTTGTAATTCAGGTGTGACATCCGGTGATGCCATAACTACGAATTTTCTTTTGTTGATTTTGCAGCCAAACACAAATTACCATTTATTGGCGCATCATCTAGGTTAATAGTGTAAAGTGAAGCACCTCATTTACCAACTAAGAGATCCCATCCTCCAGTGGATTGCACAGCACATTGAAGACGTTTGAATGCAACTTTGAGATCTTCATCGCAGAATTGGCTTACACTAAACATACTACAACCCAGACCTTCAACATATGAGACTTGTTTGATTATTATACCATTCTTCACATAGTCGCCATAACTCGTAATTGCCGCTATGTCATCATTTCCAAAAGTAACCGTTCCTAGGAATTTTTCAACGAAGTTCACAAGCAAGGATTTATCGCCCGTCATGTGTCGAAAACAACCGGAGTCGATATACCACACACAAACGTCGAAACCCTATAAATTGTAATTTTCCTGGAGTTTAGGTACCTAAAACTGTGTGGGTCCTGAACGGTTAGTAACAACAGAAAACTTTCGATTGCGCAAACAAGTTACATTTAATGCATCATGCAATTTAGATTTCAAAGCATCATTCAAAACCACAATACATGAATCATTAACATAAGCAATCTCAAATTTTACATAACGATTGAAAGTATTAACATACAGATTATACCAAGAAGATGTTTTGTTCACATAAGTAAAATGAAACACATGAGGTAATTTCCTAGGTCGACTAGCAGATTTCTTGGGAACTTTTGCTACTGGCTCTAATCATGACTTAGGTATCCATTTGGACTTGTATTTCAAGTTTGGATTAAAACCTGTGACACAAAAAACACTTTTGTTAGTTAGACGTCCAAATTTTTCTTTTGACGTGTGAGATGATTGTTTCTTCAAAATGTCATTTTTAATTCTTAGTTCATGATTATCATAGTCAATCAAATCAGGTTTTGGACTTGTGTGTTTTTGAGACTTCTCTGGGTTCTTTAAAAGATTTTCCTTCTTATGATTTGACATTAAGATGGTAGGAATCTTTTGAAGCGAATCAGAACCATTTTGATGATTAACCTTCTTAACAATAAATTGCATTGAAGATGAATCATTGAAAACACATTTCTTCATTTTAGATCGTTGTGGAATTTTAAGAATTATAATGGGTTTAGAATCACGAGATTTAGTTTTCCCCTTAACCTTCTTATTAATCCTACCAACACATTCAGAGTATTGTTTCACACAAATATTTTCTATGTGCGTTGTGTGTACATTTGGAGAATCTTGCTTATATAACTATTTTGCAATTTAAACTCTTAATCACAAGACATAAGTATTCTGCAGAAACTAAGACTTCACCTTCCCTAAAAGCACATGTAGATTCTAGCTTAGGAAGAGGAGGCAATTTATCACACATTTTAAGCATCTATTTTATAGATTTACATCTAAGTTGCAATTCAACATTTTCCTTTTCAAGTTTATCAACTAGATGATTCAAATATGTGTTGTTAGGCTTTGCTTTATGTTCATCATGAGGTTTTACCTTAGGCTCAGCCTTAGGTTCTACCTTGTTATCTAAAGCCTTGTGACCTAGTGATTTTGACTTAGCAAGTTTCAACTTCTTTTCCATGTAGCCTAATTTAGTTGAAAACTTATTAGTTATGTCATTTAGTTTATGTGCTAGGTCTTCACCGATGTGAACTTTTGGTATCGGACATGCAGTTAAGGCAGGTAGAATTAGTTTAGAATCAATAGCAGGTTGGAAACACCTCATCTACGGTAATGCTAGAACTAGGTTTGCCAAATACTTCATTTTCAAGCATCAGAATGTATTTATCTAGCATGAGAGTGGAAATGTAAACCAATCTGCGTTTAGGCATATAATCAGCATACTACATACTCTGTTCCTAATCAACTAGTTCTTGTAAGAAACTAGCATTTATTTTTCCCATTTTGGCGTTTATATTTTCATACATCCGCTAATTTGAGCATATTTCTTGGATGAACGTTTAGCAATTATATCATCAATGTCGGCATCAGAAGCAAGAACAAAATGCTTTGGTAAACAGTCTTGAATGTAATCACTATTATATAAACATGGACCGTTTTAGAAATGCCATCCAACGTCTTAGGATCTTCATAACCAACCCCCCATTTGTTACCATGAATAGTTTCAGTTATTCATAAAGATGGTTTGCTTTGAAATTTCCATTTCAATAAAGCTTTTGATTCCTCAGTCTTATAAAGTTTATCTTCATATTTTGCAAGTTGAGCTTTCATAGAAGAACATCTTTATTGAATAGTGAGTTTTCCGATTTCTCTTTGGTTATGGTGTCTTCCAATAAAATGATTTTCTTGTTTAATTTGGAAATCGTGGGTTCATGTTGTTCCTTTAAATTAGAAAGATCTCTTACTAGAAATTGAACTCTTTTTGTAAGACGTCCGGTTTTTATTTAATAATCCGTTCTTTCAATTTTAATCATAAGAATTGATTTCTTCATTTCTTCCAACTCAGTATCTAATGAACTGAGTTGTGTTCTCAAACGATTCACTTCCGATTGAGAAGTTGATGATGAAGACGATTTAGTCTCATTTAGTTGGATTTTATCTTTTATGGATTTGTTTTCCGTTTTCAAACCTTTTACTTCTTTTTTGATTGAGATTAACTTATTTATCAATGTGTTTTGCATGTTCACAAAATCAGTTGGGATTTCAGTAATTTGTACCTCATCATGATCAGATATTGAGTCAGAGTTCTCCATTGTTTCCTTTGCTTTGATAAGCTTGGTCACCTTGTTGAGTCAGAGTTCAGTAATTTGCTGAGATTTCAGTAATTTGTACCTCATCATCATCAGATGTTGAGTCCGAGTTCTCCATTATTTCCTTTGCTTTGATAAGCTTGGTCACCTTGCTGACATTAGCATGTTCCTCTTCGGATTCTGAATTATCCGTCCAATTGAACCAAGAATCATCAACATGTTTCAGATCTCCCCTAGTGTCCATAACCTTGCCATCAGTAACTTCTTTTTGTAGTATGGTGCATCCTTCTTATTTGACATTTTGCATTCACGAGAATAATGACCAGCTTTACCACATTTATAACAAAGTGAATCTTCCTTCTTGGAATCTTCTTTGAGGTTGAGGATTCTTGTAGTAAGATGAGGAAGAGAAATTCTTGCGTTCATTGCTTGATTTGCCTTTGAACTTGTACTTGTTCAAGGCTTTGGTGAACATTCAAGCCATATTGACTAGTTCAAGGTTAGAATCATCCACATTCGAAAGACCAAGATCTTCTGAATCAGTGGAATCTTCAACAGTCACCTTCTTGGAAAAGCATTTTGAAGTGGTGTAAGAGTGACTTTTCTTCTTAGCAATGAGAGCAAGTGGATCACTTGGAGTTCACTCTTTTCGTTCAGCTTGAATTTATGACATGGATGGTTGATTGTGCATTAGGACACCGACAAGCTCATGAATGGTCAGTTTATCAATCTCCTTGGTAGATTGAATGATGGTTCCATATTGATACCAATTAGTGTTGAGCTTTTTTAGAAACTTCATGTTGGTCTCAGCATTCACCTTAGTGATCTTACATTTCTTCAATTCATTTAGAACACCATTGAAATGTCTGTAAGTGTCTCTGAGAAGCGCATCAGGTTTCTACTTAAAATCTTCATAAATACCAAGTACCTTATTCAATTTGGTTACATCAGTCATGTCATAGCCTTCTTGTTGCCTTTTGATCTCATCCCATATGTCTTTATTGCTATCAACATACTCAAACAGGTCATATGGGATAGGTTACATAATGATGTTCTTTGCCTCAATATCACCTAGAGCACGCTCACGTTTCTCTCTAGTAAGCTCATAGACAGACAATGGTAACCCAGTTTCTAGATGTTTCTCACAAATTGGTGCATCCTTCAATGATGCCCAGATGTACTTTGTCTTCTCACCTTTGTGGTCTATGTATTGGGTGATACGTTGCAGCCACTGGTAATACTTGCCATAAAAAAGAACAGGAGGTTTGGAATCAGATCCAATAATCAAAGTATCTTGAGTAGACATCTTCACAGATTCGGTTGTAGATTCGGATAGTAATAATATTCATGATTCGGATACAGATTCTCACAGTAAATTGGTTGTACTGTAAGATTCGTATACAAATTCGGATACTATCATATTCTGACAAAGATTCGATTACTGTCAGATTCGAATAAAGATTCTTATAAGTATCAGATTCTGATAAAGATTCGGATGCTGTCAAATTCGGATAATGATTCTGTAAAGTATCAGATTCTCACACTAATTCGGATAGTGTAAGATCCACAGACTTGAAAAACCTTAAACACAGAATTGACAAACTAAAATAAGATTCTCAGTTTTTTAGATTCGGATTCAGACTCGGATGTCTGAGATTCGATTATCTGAGATTATGATATGAATCAAAAACACTAACATTGGTATACTTAACACCTGTTGTGAGATTCGGTTACCTTTCTGCAAAAGGAAACAAGTGAAAAACAAAATATGCGATTCAGAATCCGTATGCGAATGTCAACTATAACAGTTGAATCCTGCGAATCTAAGATTTAACTCATGAGAATTGATCATAAATCCTCTGGAATCACCTGAATGAGCTTCGTATTTATTGACCGAATGTAACTGAATCACTTAAACACCTAAAACAGAAACATTTTAGCTAAAATTTCAACTTGAAGCAGATTCGCTTGAGAAGTTACAAGTCTGAATGTTGATCAAATCATCAATTTACGATCAACTGATGAATTCAAACCATCAAAATGATGCGTAATTACTATACGAGCAACACTGAATCCACTGATCTTTAATAGAACATAGAATCAAGCTTGAAAATACCGAATGTGAGAGTTTTAGCCACGAACTCTAATAAAATTCTTGAATCTTCATAATTGATGTCGTTAAGAAGTTTTGTTAATTGAATAACTTTCTATCAAGGATAATGAACCTTTGTTAGGACCCCGAAGTTGTATAGTGTTAATGTGAAATAAGCTTAAATGAAGGTTCCTTAGAAGAGGGCTATATAAGGAACCTAAGTAGTCCTAATTAGATAGCCATTGCATTGTAACCGAGTTCTAGAAGCTGTGGAATGTAATTTTACCGATTCTCTCTAATACTGAGTCTCATTCTTACATAGCGAATCTCTCTTTATCTTATCATTTCTCTCAATCTCAACATGATCTGACCTATCATTTGGTATCAGAGCATTCAGGAAGTGATTCTACATCACTATATCGATCCAGAGATTGTAGATTACAGAATCTGAATACTCTCGGTATTTTGAATCACATTCGGTATTATCGAATTTGATAATCCGACATTGAGATTCTTGTGATAAGTTCAGCGAAGGTGCATTAGGTCTTTTAGAAAGAGTTTCGATCATCATTATAGCTTTTTAACTTCAACTATGGAGAATCAAGTTGATTTTTAGAGTTTGTGGCTAAAACTCTCGGTATCGCTTAATTCAAGCTTGATTCTGGATTTTTGTGAAGATTTAAGGATTCAGTTGTGTTCGTGAGGTGTTAAATCACATTTCCGACGGTTCAATTTCTTCAATTCATCAAGTTTTGAAGATTTGATCAACACTCGGTATCATAACTGTCATACCGAGTCTGCTTCATTACTTAAATTCATCTTAAGTGTTGCAGATTGTGGTGTGATTGTGATTCTATCACATTCGGTTTGATTATATGCAGTTAATTGGTGTGGTTTGAGAAAGGATTCTGTCATATTTCTAAGTTTTAAACTTAGACTCGGTATTGTCCACTGCTACAGTTGACATTCGGTATCCTATACTTTCGGTATCTTTGATATTTTGTGTGATACTAACTTGTTTCCTTGTGCAGCAAGGTTACAGAATCTAATTCAAAAGGATTGAATTGAGTTTGAACTTCAAATTCATACAGAATCTGACTACCGAGTCAGATACAGAATCTGAGTTTCTGTATCACTTAATCCATTGTTTTAAGTGGTTACAGGCTACAATTCTTGTGATTACCGAATCTATACTGAATCTGGGTGTGTCACTTGTATTTCTGATCAGTTTCTTTTACAGAATCTGATATACAGAATCTTTACCGAATCTGCTACAGTACCGAATCTGATACTGAATCTGACATTCTGATCAGATTGTTGTAATTTTTCATTTTAGATTTGTGTAATACAGAATCTTTACGGAATCTACCTCATTTCCAAGATGTCTACTCAAGATACTTTGATCATTGGATCAGATTCCCGTCCTCTAGTGTTGTTTGATGCCAAGTACACTCAGTGGCTTCACCGTATCACTCAGTACATACACTATAAGGGTGAGAAAGCAAAGTACATTTGGGCTTCTCTAAGAGATGGTCCAGTTGTTGATTATCATCCGGATACTGGCATGCCAATTCCAGTCTATGAACTTTCTGGTGATAAGCGTGAGAGAGCTCAGGGTGACATAGAGGCAAAGAATATTGTTATGCAAGCTATCCCATATGAATTGTTTGAAAATGTTGATAGCAACACAACAGCAAAAGATATATGGGATGAGATCAAACGACAGCAAGAAGGTTATAACATGTCACACGTAACTAAATTGAATAAGGCTCTGGGATTCTATGAAGATTTCAAGCAGGAAACTGATGGACCACTCAAGGATACCTATCGTCATTTCAATGGTGTTCTCAATGAGTTGAAAAGGTGCAAGATCATAAAAGTAAATGCTGAAGTCAACATGAAGTTTCTCAAAAAGCTCAATGCTGATTGGCTTCCTTATGGAACCATTGTTCGATCTACTAAAGAGATTGACAAGTTGACTATTCATGAGCTTGTTGGAGTTCTTATGCATTATCATCCTGAAGTGTCTAAACTTCAAGAAGGAAGGAAAGAGTCTTCTCCGGGCGATCCACTTGACCTAATTGCCAAAAAGAAGAGCAAATCGTTTACGTCTTCCAAAAGCTTGTCTAAGAAAGTGCTTGTTGAAGAATCAACTGATTCAGAAGATTTGAATCTTTCTGATGTTGATGATTCTCTCTTTGAATTAGTCAAGATGGCAGCCATGTTCACAAAAGCCTTGAACAAACACAAGTTTAAAGGCAAATCAAGTAATCAACGCAAAAACTCGTCATCTTCCTCGTACTACAAGAAAGCTGATCAATCTAAACAACAACGTGCTGATGATTCCAAGAAGGAAGATTCAATTTGTTTCAATTGTGGCAAAGCTGGTCATTACTCTCGTGAGTGCAAGATGCCTAAGAAGAAGGACGCAGCTTACTACAAGAAGAAAATGTTGATGGCTAAGATTGTGGAAACTGGGGGAGAGCTAAAACCGGTTGATGATACTTGGTTTAACTGGACTGACGATTCAGATTCAGAGGTGGAACATGCAAATGTTTGCAAGGTGACAAAGCTCATCAAAGCTAAGGAAGCAATGGAGAATTCTGACTCAACATCCGATGATGATGAGGTACAATCAACTGAAATCTCACCTGATTTTATAAAAATGCAAAATGACTTGATGAAGAATCTGGTCTCAATGTCAAAAGAAGTCAAAAGCTTAAAATCTGAAAACAAGGTTTTAAAAGATAAAATCAAAATGAATGAGACCAGACCTTCCTCATCCAAATTGCAAACGGATGTGCAACGATTGACTCTCCAACTCAACTCTACAGAAACTGAGTTGGAAGATCTGAAAAAGACAAATCATCCGATTAAAGTTGAAAGAACTGATTATCGTTTAAAATCGGAATGACTTGCAGAAAAAGTTCAATTTTTAGAAAAAGATCTTTCTTATTTGAAAAACCAACATGAACCCACACTTTCAAAACTAAACAAGAAAATCATTCAATTGGAAAACACCATAATTGAAAAGAACACTGAAATTTCTTTATTGTCAAAAGAATCTTTTCAAATGAAAGCACAACTTGCTCAATATGAGGAAAAACTCTATCGAACAGAGGAATCCAAAGCTATCATGGATATGGAACTTTAAAAACAAATGATTTTCATGAATAGACCAAAAACAATTCATGGTGAAAAGTGGGGGTTGGGTTATGAAGATCCGAAAATTTTGAAAGATGCTTCCAAAAAGATTCCAGGATTATATCATTCTGATTATTTTCAAGCCGGTTAACCATCGCATTTTATACATGCTTCTAATGCTGATTTTGATGATATTATTGTGAATCGTAAATCTAGGAAATACCATCAAATTAGCTTAATGTATGAAAAAATCAATGCTAAGATAGGTAAATCGAATCCTGATTTCTTGAAAAATCTTGTTGAAACTGAAAAGAACATGCAACGTGAAGATTATGTGCCTAAGCGGAGACTGGTTTATATCCCAACACTCATGCTAGAGAAATACATTTGAATGCTTGAGAATGAAGTGTTTAACAAACCTAGTTCTAGCATTACTGCAATAGATGAGGTGTTTGATGAACCAATTTTTGATGTGAAACCAATTCTACCAACGTTACCTGCATGTCCAGATGATGTTTTCCTTGAAGACCTAGCACATGAACTAACTATCTTCTTTGAGACAGATTCTCTAGGTTAAAATTCTTTAGATGAAAAAGTAGAACCTCAGGATAAACCGAACATTGAACCTTTGATAGATTTTGAAAGTCAACTTGATCCTTTGCATGATTATTACTTGCATTTTCCTGCTGTACGTGATTTGAATCGTATAGTAGCTCAACTTGAACAGGAGAATATTGACTTGCAATTTAAATGCCAATCATTAGAACAAATGCTTTCTTTGTGAAGTGATAGTTTCTACTGAAGAATAATGTCTTGAGATTAAAGCTTAAAACAAAAGATAATTCAACTGAAACAGGCTAACACACTTAAGCAAACGTCTAATGTTGCAACCAATGTGCTTGAATGTACTGATGGGATTACTAAGAAGGGGAAGGGAACAACAACATCTAAGGATGTAAAACCCATTACTATTCTTAAAAATCCTCTACGTTCTCAATTTGGCAATCATGGTTCGAAAGTTGTTTCTACAACTCAGTATATTGTTAAAAAGGTTCATTCTCCAAATGGTTCTGTGTTAACTGAAAAGATTCCTATGATTCCTATGACAGAAACTTCAAAAGTGAGTCTTTTAAAGAAATCAGTTAAGTCCACAATACACACAAGTTCTAAACCTGATTTAATTGAGTATTATGCAAAAGAACGTACAATCAAATTGGAAATTCTGCAAAATCAGTCATCTCATGTGTCAACTGAAAAGTTTGGACGTCTAACTAACAAAGGTGTTTTTCGTGTCACAGGTCATAATCTAAACTTGAATTACAAATCTGTATGGGTTCCTAAGTCCACGACTAAGAAAGTAGCAACCAAACCAAAGTAATCTGCTAGTCGGCCTAGGAAATCATCTCATGTTTTTCAATTTTCGTCTGTGAACAAAACATCTACTTGGAATAAATTGTGTGTTAAGACTTCTGATAACGATGTAAAGATTGATATTGCGTATGATGCTTCATGTAATGTGGTTTTAAATGATGCTTTATTGTCTAAACTGCATGATGCTTTACGTGATTATTTCATCATTGATCCAAAGTTTGTTGTTAATCCAAAGTTTATTGCTGGTACTAACCGAAAAGGACCCAAGAAACTTTGGGTACCTAAACTCTAGGAAATTCACATTTACAGGGTTTCGACGTCTGTGTTTGGTATATCGATTCCGGTTGTTCTCGACACATGACGGGCGATAAATCCTTGCTTGTCAACTTCATTGACAAATTCCTAGGAACAGTTACATTCGGAAACGATGAGATTGCAGCAATAACGGGTTACGGACATTTTGTGCAAAATGGCATAACAATCAAACGGGTTTCATATGTTGAGGGTTTGGGGTGCAGTTTATTTAGTGTGAGCCAATTCTGCGATGAAGATATCAAAGTTTTGTTTGAACGTCGACAATGCTCGGTGCAATCCACCGAAGGGAATGATCTTCTTGTTGGTAAACGTTGTGCTTCACTATATACTATTGACCTTAATGATGCACCATCACATGCAATCATGTGTTTGGCCACTCGTTCTACCAAAGAAAATTCATGGTTATGGCATCATCGGATGTCACACCCGAATTACAAGGGTATCAATCGGCTAGTCTCTAAAGATTTAGTTGATGGTATTCCAACCTTTTAATATGATAAGCATCATGTGTGTCCATCATGTACGATGGGTAAGCTGAAACGGACTAATCATCCGCTTAAGCAAAACCCAGTACTTCATCGTCTTTGCAATTATTGCATATGGACTTATGTGGACCCATGCATATTTCTAGCCTCGGTGGCAAGAAATATGTGCTTGTCATTGTTGATGACTATACCCGGTTTACATGGATTTTTCTTTTGCGAACTAAGTCAGAAACCCCCGCCATTGTCATTGAGTTCATTAAAAAGATTCAACGCTCTTTTAACAAACATGTTAAGAGCATCAGAACTGATAATGGGACAGAATTTAAGAATGACCCGCTTGATAGTTATTTGAAAGACCAAGGCATTGAACATCAGTTCTCTGCTGCTCGGACCCCCCAATAAAATGGAGTAGTCGAACGACGTAATCGTACGTTGTGCGAAGCAGCACGAACGATGCTTGCCTACACCAAATTACCTCCAAAAATGTGGGGGGAGGCCATTTTAACTGCATGCTATACCCGAAATCATTGTATTGTAAACAGACATTTTGATAAAACTCCATATGAGTTATTATATGGTAGACGTCCGAATGTCAAATATTTCTGTGTTTTTCGTTGTATATGCTATGTGCTTAACGATTTTGACATCCTCGGAAAGTTTGATCCTGATGGTGATCAGGCCATATTTCTTGTTTATTCCTCGAACAAAGTTGCTTATCGTGTTTATCATAAGCGGACAAAGATGATTAAAGAGAGCATTAACGTCAAGTTCGATGAATTTTCGGGAATGACTTTTGAACAACTCAGTTCAAAACCCGATCCTAACCTGGCTACTACTTCTTCCGCACAAAACTCAATTTTATCGAAGAAGGGTGTTCCTACGGGTACATCAGAGGAACTGGATATCTTGTTTGATAGTCTTTATACTCCTCAACGGGATTCAAATGTTCAAGTCGTACCGGTTACACCATCATAGTCAACTACTGTGGAGACTCTTCAAAGTCTTTTTGATGAAGATTCAACACCAACTAATTCACATGTTGCTTCTTCATCCTCCCTCCAACCTCCTGTTACTGATAATCTTGAACAAGATCAAGCTTCATCATTTGATACAACTCCAGCTGTTTCTCCAGATAGTCTATTGAATCCATTAGATAATGTTACATCAGATCAAGCAGATCAAGGCTCAACGTCAATAACGAATGATGTTCCGATGGATACAATTGATGTACAACCTCTTCCACACACCCGATGGACTTAAAGTCATCCAATAGATCTTATTATTGGTGACACATCTGCTCTAGTTTCAACTCGAAGGGCTACTCAGAATATGTGTCTATTCACAGCCTTTCTTAGTAAGATTGAACCAACAACGGTTGCTCAAACTTTACTAGATCCATATTGGGTAGTTGCAATGCAAGACGAGATCAATCAATTTGAACGATTGAAAGTATGGCGATTAGTTCCAAGACCAATGGGTCAACGACCAATAGGGGTTAAGTGGATTTTCAAGAACAAGAAGGATTCTTATGGAATTGTGGTTCGAAATAAGGCACGTCTTGTGGCCAAGGGATATCGACAACAAGAGGGCATTGATTATGACGAAACGTTTGCTCCGGTTGCTAGGATTGAGGAAATTCGTCTTTTCCTTGCATTCGCTTCTCATATGAAGTTCACGGTGTTTCAAATGGATGTCAAAACTGCTTTTCTGAATGGTTATCTTCAAGAGGAAGTCTATGTTGATCAACAAGAAGTCTTTGTCGATCTCATTCATCCAAACCACGTTTACTACTTGGAGAAAGCTTTATACGGTCTGAAGCAAGCACCGCGTGCATGGTACGAGACCTTAACAAAGTATTTGCTGGACAATGGCTTCTTTCGTGGAACGATTGATACAATGCTATTCATCCGTAAAAACCACAGTCACATTCTGTTGGTTCAAATTTACGTTGATGATATTATTTTTGGTTCCACGTCCCCGGCCTTATGCAAAGAATTTGGTGACCTTATGGCCAGCAAATTCGAAATGAGCATGCTTGACCAGTTAACTTTCTTATTGGGGTTACAAGTAAAACAATTCCCAAATGGGATTTTTATAAGTCAAACAAAGTATATCAATGATATGTTAAAACGTTTTAAAATGATTTCTTTAAAACCAATGACAACCCCAATGAGGACTTTACTAGATGCTGATACTAATGGGGAACCCTTTGATATTACGCTTTATCGAAGCATGGTTGGTTCTTTAATGTATCTGACTGCAAGTCGACCAGACATTACACTTGCCGTAAATGTCTGTGCCCGCTTTCAGTCCAACCCTAAGAAATCTCACTCCAAAGCGGTTGTTAGGATTTTTCAATACCTTAAAGGTACACCTAACCTTGGCATCTGGTATCCTCATGGATCCGATTTCAATCTCACTGCTTATACTGATGCGGATCATGGTGGTTGCCATGTTGATAGAAAGAGCACATCTGGATCAATTCAGATGTTGGAGAATAGGCTAGTTGGTTGGTCATCCAAAAACCAGAACTGTGTGTCTTTATCAACCGCTGAGTCTGAGTACATTGCTGCAGCTCACTGTTGTTCACAAGTTTTGTGGATGCAAACTCAACTCTTGGACTATGGCTTTAAGATTTCTAAGACCCCGATCTATTGTGATTCACAAAGTGCTATTGCAATAACAAGCAACCCAGTTCAGCATTCTAAACCTAAACACATAGATATTCATTATCATTTCATTAAGGACCCTGTAGAGAAAGGGGATGTAGAGTTATACTTTATGCCTACTAAAGTGCAATTAGCTGACATATTCACTAAACCTTTAGATGAACTTAGGCTAAAATTCTTGATCAAAGAGATTGGCATGGTAGAGTATAGTGCTTGATATTCCTTAGATCTGTTGGGACTTATTTTTGGGATCTTGTGTTTAAGGGGAGTAGATACTTTCTAGGGGGAGCAACTAAGTTTCAGTGCTTTAGATAATTTTTCTTTAAGGGACTGCCTTTAGATTAATGATAACTTCCTAGATATATTTGTTCAATGGCTACGCAAGGGGGAGGTAACTCATTGATATCCTATTTCAAGGGGGAGTTAATTCATTTTCTTGAGAACATAATCAAAATGCTGATTTACTTTCTTGTATATCACATTTTGAGGAGGTGAAAAAGGGAGAAAATGAGAAAATTATTCAAAAATATTGTTTTTCAAAAGTGAATTCAAAATTTCTTTATTTTTATCTGAATAATTCACCATGGCTTGTATACATCTCAGTATGCAACCCGTGTCAACAATTAGTATTACTGAAGATTTGTACTTTGAATAAAATTCAGAGTTCTTTTAAGTACAAATCTTATTTTGAAAAATTCATAAAAAATTGGAAAAGATAAAATCCAAAAATATTTAAATTTTACTGAATAAATGCTATTTTTAGCATTTTACCGAGTCTGACAACCAACAGTACAGATTCGGTAAGTTCAAAGTTTTCAAAAATTGTCTCAGATTTGTTTTTCATGAAAAGATTGAAATGGATTTCAAGAGGAAAAATCAATTTGTCAAGATTTGGAGTTAAATTGTTAAAGTTTTTTAAAAAATTGGACTGTATTCGGTGTATTAGGCCCATTCTGTAAAGCCCATTCAGTATTTTACCTTCGGTATCTATAAAAGGAGAGTCAAAGTCAAACATTACTCTCTTACTGTTATTAATTACCTACCAAGTCTGTTGATTATACCGAATCTGCCTAATTCTACCGAGTCCGTCATTCTGTTTCTTCAAATTCTTGGTAAATGTTCATTTTAATCAATGTTTAAGATATATAATTATAGATCTGAGATAATTAAGTTTTTATCAACCAGAAAAGATCAAAAATAACTGGATTATGACCTTTAATTTTTGAAATCTTGTTGATTATACCGAGTCTGAGTCGATTTCAATTAATCTTTGATTAAACTCAATTGATTTGGAAAATCAACATGAAATCTTGTCTAATCTGACTTAAATTGACAGATCTATCATTTGACCGAGTCTGATTACATGTTTAATTTCTTATTTGATGAATTCTGTATCTACCGAATGTGTTCTTATCCTGATACCGAGTTTGTTCATACAATTAACATGTTAATATGCTTGTAATTGAATGGTTAATTGATCATGGTTGTGAAATTACATGATATGTGATAGAATATGCATGTTTGAGTGACTTTCTGTCAATTTTTGAAGATACCGAATCTGGTTTTCTTTCTAGATACCGAGTCTGAAATTTGGTACCTTGAAATTTTCTGATTTTTATCTTCAAACACTTAACATGTTTATTCTATATCTTTCTGATATGAAAACTCAAGCTTATTTGGTTACAGAATCTAAAGTTTTCATAAATACCGAATCTGCTTGAATTGTACTGAAATTTACTAAGTGTTGTTCTGATTCCTTGTGTTATATAATTGACTTTGCATGATGATTTTGTACTAAGATGAATATAATATGAATGTCATGGTTTTCAATTATCTGTTCATATTTGGAATAAATGATTTTTATATCTTAGAAAAGTCATAAAAATTATAAAATTTGAAAAATATAAAAAGGATTTCAAAGGAAATTAGAATAGAGAAGTGTGCTTTATGATAACATTTTGTGGTCTTCTATTTCTTATGTATACAGCTAAATGGCGAATAATCACTCTATCAATTCTGAAACCAATATTCCCTGCAATTATTGGACTGCAATTCTAGAGAGGCATACTTTATGGCCTGCTCTGAGCTCCACAGTTAGTGTGCCAGAAACAGACTTGGATATTCTTAACAGATCAATCAAATTTGTGGAGGCCACACAACCAAATGCTACTAATCTACAGGGTGAACCAGCCAGATTTGAATTTAGGCTGAGGGGAGTACAAGGATTCAGGAGTATCACAAAAGCAGACTTCAGGAGGATATTCAGACTTCCTCTTGCACAGAATGCTCCTACTTTTCCTGCCACACAGCAGATGATGTCTTCAATCTTTGCTCTTGGATATGTTGGAGCAACTAATGTTCCACCTGCTAAGTTTCAAAAGAAGTATCTGCACTCCAAGTGGTATGTGATATTCTCAATCATCAACAGATGCTTGTTGATGACAAGAAGTGGAACTGATAGCTTAACTATGCCGATGCTTAAACTTTTCTACTCATTCACAAGAGTAGAGAATCCTGATATGGGATTTGGTTCAGGCACAGGTTGAAAAGCCAAAGGGTGCTTATATCCATTGCAAAAGGTTTTTCTGTATCTTTATCCATGATGCTATAAATGCTTGCAGAAATGCAAATATCTTTGTACCAGGTACACATGGATTACAGATGAAAAGGTTTGGAGAGCTGAATATGAACACCCCTATGGTGTCTGATAATCAATTCACTGTGCCGATTCCAAATTGGCTAGTGGGGCTAGCTACACCCCAGGACGTAAGAATGCATTCTTATTTTCAGGTTGTAGGAATACCTCTTCCGAACCTGGTACAACAAGAACAAGTTGAACCTGCCGTGGTTCCAGCCCCAGAGGTTGTAGATGAACCTGTAGTTCAACCACCCGGGCCAGCTAATCCTCCACTTAGGGTGAACCTAAAACGATCTAGGGTAGCACACCAAGCTCAACCCGTGAGGATCAGGGAACCTAGTTCAACTAGGATTGAACCAACCCTTTCCACAACACCCGAAGTAAGCAGTGACACTTCAGCAACAGCATCTGAATCATTTCCTGAACATTCTCCTAAGAGAACTCGATAAATGCCTGATGAGATGATTCAGACTCCGCCAACCCAACGAGTAACTAGATCTAGGACTTCGACACCCATCGTCAGCCAAACAGTTACTCCAACCATTGGTGATACGGACCAAGACCTATAGCCAATTAGATCACCCTCACCCATCTCTGTATCACATCCAAGAATAACAGTAAGCCCTACGCTAAATGAAGCGCAAGCTTCGGTAGGCAAGAGATCTAAACGCACGGATGGTAAAAAGACCACTAAGCCCATCCAATCTAAACAGGACTTAAGAATTAATCCGACAAAGCAAGATGCTTCGGCATCTAAGGAAGTAAAGTCTTCCTCTACAGTAAAGTCTACGTTGACTCAATCGATTGAGGACACTCAATCATTGAAGTCCAGAACGGCGGAAGGGGAGCCGAAAAATCTTGAAAAGGCACCCTGCGTATCGGCTGGAAATCCTCATGTGCCTCAACGTATAACAGGGTCTCGAGGTCCGGCTTATCTTGATGAGGAAGATCTGCTGCGTCCCATGAAAACGAGTCAACATGACAATCCTTCGGGATATTTATCAGACTTCCAGCAGACTGTTCTCTTGGTTCATGAAAGTGATCCATTGGTTCAAACCACTTCTCTTCCGGATTCTGAATCTCAGGGTCTGGAGGAAGAGTCTTTAACTGAAAGAGATGTGCCACCCCATGGTATATCAATGATTTCAGGAGTCGGGGATAGCAATATCTCTGCGAGAACTAAACAGACGGGTAGTTCTACTACTCTGTCAGAGTCCCATGAGACCAAAGTTATGGAGGCAGATGCTTCGAAAGAAACTTCACCGGTGACAACTCCGGTTGTTACCCAACCTCCATCAGAAGGAGATATCATGAATCTGACTAGTAGTATGTATAGCCCTACATATAAGAATAATACCGTACAATCATCCTTACCTGCCCTCACGGTAACTCAAACACATCCACCGACATTGCCTTCAACAGTTGCTGCTGATGCTGCTTTTGTTCATGGTTACACTGTTGTTTCACCAACTAAGTCACCTTCTCGAAGTTCAAATAGATATGGATTACAGTATCTCTCTGACAATGAGGTGGAGGAGCTCTATCTTGCTGAGTTTGCTAAACGAACTGATCTTGATGAAGTTCGCGAAACTATGATGATTTATCTTGAGCAAGCAAGGATAGTGTATCCTTTATCTCCATGCAAGTCACCTGGACCAATTCACATGCCTGATCATGATGTTTTCGATCCTGACAATCTTCATGAGGGGGAGAATAGACAAGGTGGTTATCGGTCCAGTGTTTTTCAAAGATCAACTTATGAAGTTGGTACATCTAGTCAATAGAAGGATAAAGATGTTGTTGATATATCTGATTCCAGTGATGAAATTGAAGAAATACAGTGTGAAAGTTTTCTAGATGAATCGGAAAGTCAGAGAGAGGGTGACTCAGGGATGTTAATGATTATGGATTCAGCTGATCAATCCGAGAAAAAGTTAACTCAAGAGGACAATCAAAACTTTGACAACATTGAAGATATTTTGAAGGGGTCATCGAGTGTCGCCAATGAATTCAATGATCATCAATTTGTTAATTTGACATCTCCAACTGACGAATTTGGAATACACTTCAAAAAGGAGATTTTCTCTAATGGCAAAGAAGATACCACGACTCCTCCCGATTTGAATGTTCCTTTTCAAATTGCAGAGATTATTCTTGAACGTGATGCTAATTACCAACTGAGTGAGAATGAAGAGAAAGATATTCTTCGTTCACCATTCATTGAACAACAATCATATAGAATTTATGGTGATTCTGATCTCGTCCTTTCTGAATCAATGAGTATTCTGGGTGCATGGAAATATCATAAGAAACCAGAATATCTTAAAGCTTATCTGAGTGTTCGTGACAAATTCAAATTGAAGAATGAAGAGAAACTTCAAATTCAGCGAAGTTCAGAGATTAAAATCATAAATAAGGTTTTGATGATTAATAAGGATGGAGTGAAGATGCCATTGTTTCAAGTTACAAGAATGGATGATGAGGATTACCAATTCTCAGAAGCAGATTTTGATAAACTGAAGATGGATGACATTATTTTCATTTACAACTATCTGATTAACTTGAATGAATCTGCAACAATTTATCATGCTTCTGCAATGAAGGTAGTCTACAAGTTTATTCTTGATTCGATGAGAAGGATGTCAGTTCATGATTTTCAGTTGGGATTGGAATCTAGACACAAAAAGCACGGAATCATACCACCAAATCAAGTGATTGAAGAGCTAAGATACATGTCCTTACTTGAACTGAGCGACTGTCCATATGGGTTTGCATTTGTCAATTCTCACTATACAAAGATCTTCATCAGAGTCTCAGATTTCAGAAGATACTCAGATGGAACGTTGATGTATGCTTTCAAGTACATGAGATGGAGATTGATCAATAACTGCTATTC
This sequence comes from Rutidosis leptorrhynchoides, assembly GCF_046630445.1. Classification (NCBI taxonomy): domain Eukaryota; kingdom Viridiplantae; phylum Streptophyta; class Magnoliopsida; order Asterales; family Asteraceae; genus Rutidosis; species Rutidosis leptorrhynchoides. The sequence continues at coordinate 201,136,302 of NC_092333.1, forward strand.
AACTGAAGATATTGAGATTGTCAAATACATTCTCACAAGATTAAAAAGTCATCTCAAAACAAGAGTGAACATATGAAGATATGAGAATCTCAAGGGATTCAAATCTAAAGTTCACTTCAGAGGAACAAAGTTCCTTTAGATGTTTTAAATAGGATTATGTTGTAAAGTTCACATTTAACACTAAGGGGGAGATTGTTAGGACCCCGAAGTTGTATAGTGTTAATGTGAAATAAGCTTAAATGAAGGTTCCTTAGAAGAGGGCTATATAAGGAACCCAAGTAGTCCTAATAAGATAGCCATTGCATTGTAACCGAGTTCTAGAAGCTGTGGAATGTAATTTTATCGATTCTCTCTAATACCAAGTCTCATTCTTACATACTGAATCTCTCTTTATCTTATCATTTCTCTCAATCTCAACATGATCTGACCTATCAACCTTCACTATTTATTTCACAAAAATCTGAACGTCAGACTATCAAATTCGACAAAGCCTAATCTGATTCAATATAGCCGAATGTGATCAATACTTGAAATCTTCAATTTCTGGATCAATCTAGTGATAGAGAATCACTTCCTGGATGCTCTGATACCAAATAATTGGTCAGATCATCATTGATTATCGAAAAATCAATCAAGAGAAAGAATTTGATTCAGATGAAAAGTGAACAAATTCAGATAGAGAGAAATTTGGATTAAATGAAATTCCACAGCTTCTTAAACTCACTACAATACAATGGTTATCTAGTTAGGACTACTTTGGTTCTATATATATATCCGTCCTCTATAGAACCTTCTATATAGTTTCATTCACATTAACACTATATATTTTGGGGCCCTAACACCAGCGATACAATCCTGGTGATAAGGATTCAAATAGGGATGTGGATAAAGGTTCAACAACTCCACCATGGCATTAACAAGCAACAATGGTTTTTCCTTCTTCAAAGCAGTATGGGTTAAACGGGTAACAAAAGTAGGAGCTGGTCCACCATCAGGAGCCGGAGCAGGTGTCACATGAGACGTAGCAGATTCACTAGAGTTAGACATATAAAATAACAGTCAGTAAACAGCATATACTTAGCATATATAGTTCAACTAAGCATACAACCACAGTTTAGGCTAATAATGTAACCTACGACTTGACACACTAATGCAGCCTAGTCCTCTGCAACTCCTAGCTTCGATACCAACTATAACACCTCGCCAAATTCCCATATGATGGTGTGTTAATCATCTGGTCCCACAGTAATAGTTACGCCCTCTAAATGAGATGTTTTTCAAAAGTATTCGCATTTATTAATAAAAAGTTTGACCTTAAAACATAAGTCATCCCCAATAACAAAATACCATAAGTACCGTAGAAATAAGTAACAATGTTTATTTAAATAAAAAGTTTAAAAATGCGAATCATTAAAGTAGAGTCTTTAAATAAATATAGAGAACTCCAAAATATATGTCATGCACACCTCTAGTACAGCGGAAGCTATTCGTCTATGGACCGGAGATAAAACATGCAAAACGGGTCAAAAAATAATGTTGAGTGAATCTACAAGTTTAAGTAATCAGTAGTAAGTATTATTAGACCACGAAGTTTAGTACAAAGCATTTGTAAAAATATATACAATCCAATGAGCACTTGAATATAAAGTTTTAACTCCATGATTAGTGTAAGACTATGCAGTTTCCTTTTACTCTATAGAAGCATACAATTGATCATGTGTATAAATGTACGAAGTAATAAGCATTCCAGTATTAGTGGTGAGGCTGTCACACCAAATGGATTCATCCCTATGTTTCGAGCTTACGTAAATAATTAATATATACAAGTTAAGGGTTTTTTTGATCAAACTCATACGTATATGTGTTTAATACTCGTGTCTAATTTGTAAAACAGTTTAAGAAACAACATATATCTCATCCCAAAAGAAAAGTGTAAATGGGACAGTAGAGTCACCTTGAGTGCTCAACAAGTAACGCGATAAGCACAAGTAAAGAAGATAGTTACAACTATAACAAGAAACCAAGATACATATATACGTTATCACATAAGTCTATTTAAAATAGATGTTGATTCATAGTATTAGTTGCCTTATCTCTCAGACCAACTCGATTAAGTAGTAAAAGTCAACACAAGTCAACAAGTACATGCAAGTCAACAAAAGCCGAACTTGGTCAATGATGGTTAACCTAAGTCAAACACATTAATAGTTCATGTTATAATGGTCATGAAGTCAAACCAAAGTCAATATACAAGTTTCAGACCTCAGTTTATCGTTATAGTATTTCTAGCATAATTGTCCTACGTTTTCATGTCAACGTTGCTCTAACAATTACACATAAGTCAAAATGAATATAACCATGAAACATGGAACTTGGTACATATTTAGATCATTCAATTAACTTTTCAAAAATGTAAGCCATCATGTCATATTATTTGTAGATTTGTATATATAGTTCAATTTGCACACAACAGTTTCTGCTCACGCATCAATTTTATAACATTTATCATTTATTCTAGAAATATGCAAAAGATACATGGAAAGTAGGAGATGATCACAAACATCTCAAAATTTAAGTTATAAAAAGATCTAAGGTTTTGGTTTAACCAATTTGTACAGTTTTGCACTGAAAGTCTGGTGTTCTGATTTGTACAGAATCTAGACATAGTGTTTTACGACTCATAGAGCACATAATGCATAAGGTTTTACATGTTTACATACAGATGTAATTTTCTTCTTAAAATCCAAATATTAAAATATCAGAAGGTCAAGTCTAAAAACAACTACTATTTCATGTTAGGCCATTCCATATGCACACAAGACAGATGCGGTCCTATTCACGTTGTCATTTTCGGATGCAAATATTTAGACGTATAGGAACAACTAGCATGAAATATCACATGAAAGTTTAAGTACTGATAATATATTTTCCAAATCTCATAAGCATATACTCCATACATCAAAGCATATAATCATACAATTCTGCTTAAAGTCAGAAACGACAATCGTTGTCACAAATAATCAATTGAGCATAAAACGAGTTTTAAAAATCCAATTCAAGTGATATATTAGTCTAAATTGTGTAACTTTTAATTATCTATCTGATAGTAATCAATAAATGTTCCATATCATAACAAAATTTTCCCAGATTTCATATTCATGCAATAAACAAGTCAAAAATTTAACTATTAATAACGTGATGAAAATCCATGATTCTTGAGCCTAAAATTAATATTTTTTCGAAAGAGTTTCAAATATGTAATAATATTTAACAAATTCTAAGTCCAAGTTTTTGTTAGGTCAAGATTCAAATTCGGGATTTAACCCTAACACACAAACCGAACAAATTATTGACTAAAAACATACATACAAAATGGACTTGAGAAATAGACATTAAATACATATGTAATCATCAATAAAACTGAAATCAAAAGATAGGGTTACATGTTATATACCTCAAACAATTAAATTTCTTTTACCAACGCGTAGAGAAAGATGCGAGCAACAAATTTTATCAAAGAAGCTTGAGCTAATTTTTAGAATTGAAGGTGATATATGTGTGTGTGTGTTCGTCGATGGGAGAGGGAGAAGAGGAAGAAGAGGTGCCATGTTTATGGGGAAAGAATAATTTAGTTTCCCTATTTTAGTTAGATTTGGTTAGGGCCTAAAACACCACTAAACATGTAATGGACCGAAACAAACCCAATAAGGGGATACGGGGAGGGGTCAGCCGAATGGCCCTTGTGGTGTCATCTCGGGCTCGTTTTGCTTGCTAGCTTGTAACGAGTAGCTCGTTCTAGTTGTCGTTAACCGAAACCGAATTCTTGGAACATTAACCAGACGTTCAAACAAATTCAATAAGTTTAACATTTTAGAAAAATTAATAAATCAAGTATATTTTACCAAGTTAGTAATTATTAAATTAATTATTAACATTTACTCTGAGTGTTTCGTTAGTCCGAAAGACAACTTTTTTGTTGATCAAAGTCGTACCGTCTTATTCGTATTTCAATATTCGAAATAAGTTTATCAATTAACTATTAATCATATTAATTATAGTAACCCAAAAAGGATTAAATATGTCTTTATAAAGCTAAACACATAAAATTCAAGTAAACATCGTTAAGATTAACTAACGGGAAGTTAAATAGAAGTAACGGAAAAATTAGGGTTGTTATAATATGCCATGCCATCTTATGTTGTAAATGTTACTTATTACTTGTTATACACTCACTAAGTGATCTGTAACAACCCTGCTACTTCCATTATGCTTCGATAAGTGACCGTTAAGTTATTTAACAGAACTTACTTGAATTTTGTGTATTTAAGTTAATGAAGTTCATACTTAAGTTCATGATGAAGTACTATTTAATATATGGTTATATTAGCCGAAAAACCTATTTCATGTTTTGAAATACTGAGAAAATGATACGGTTTTGAAAACTGCAACAGAGGTCCCGTAAGACTGCGAAACGATCGATTTTTAATAAAATAATTATTTTTAGTAATTATTAACTTTAAGAAAAAAATACTTAATTTATTATATACTTAATGAATTAAACTTGGTGGGATGCGTTTTAACGACCGGTTAACGTTCCGGGAACTCGGTACGGGTAACGGCAACTAGAAACGAACCACACTTTGCGAACAAGCAAGCCAAAATATAATATAATTCACTTTTAATAATTATTTGATATAATTATTATGTTCTAAAAATACTTTCAATTTATTTGAATTTTTATAGATTAAAAACGCGAGAAATTAACGCTTAGCGATTCGGTTCGCGTTTTCGGTTAGCGATTTGGGGAAACGAACCATAGAATTTAATCTAGAAAAATTTAAAGCCAATGGAATCTTTTCATATCCCATTCGATCAGCTCCATCACCTCCCTAGGTCCATTTAGTTAAATTGTTTGCCCAACCCATGAGTTAATACTACTAGTGCAATCCCTAATCTAATCCAAAACAAAATCAATGCGTATACCTTCTTCCTCCCCCCCAAAGTCACAACTATAGGCAGCCCTAAAAACCCTCCACCTAGTCTACATTCATCATCAACACATCTCCTTCAATTCATCTTCAAAATCCTAAATTATATACACCATCGTGCTTCTCTCGTTCTCCTCAAAGCGTGGATACAAATAATTGCATGATTGGTGGTAAAATCTCTCAAACCCTAATTGTTAAAATCTGATTTTTTATGAGATTACATAGTGTATGTTGGTCTATTGCTCAATCCATTGTGTGTATTTATCATATTAGTCGATAATTTGTTCGGCTTATGTGCTATGGTTTAATCACGAATTTGATTGATATGCTACTGATTTGATGAATTTGTTTTCTTTAAATATAAAGTGTAAAGATAGATGGATATCAAAAAACTATCGAGTTTGCTCGTTTGAATCGCATGATTTCATTTTGTATAGCTTAAGTTATGCTCGTTTGAAGTTTCAGTATGTAATAATGCTATATTTCAAAAACTTAAATTTGTGTGATTAGAATTGGCTTATGAACTGATACTATATGGATAGATAATTGAAAAACACATAAAATGGACTAGGATATCGTATTAATTAGATTTGTGAAAGTCATTTTATGACTACTTGAATGTTTGCGGTAAAACGTGTTGACTAGCAATTTGTTCATGAACCAAAAGACCATTTAACCTGCTTTTTGTTAACCAAGCTCTTTTATTATGTAAATTTAATGATTAGTACTTGACATTTCATTTAGACTTCACATGCTAATTGTTTCTAGATGCTTGTATATTCGACCCCGAACATGACTACTTAAAATGGATCGAATATGTCTAGTTTGCACGAATAATTGTCTAGCATGAAGTAGAAGTTGAATTGGACCTTGTACTTCTGGTATGTTATTAATTGTACATTTCTTAGCATATCTTGTTTTGTATTTCTAGATATGAAAGTCTTATTTTCTATGTGTTGTATGCGCACCGAAACCAAAGGTCAGGATTCTGTCTAAATCAGAAAGTCCGACAAGTTAGATAAAACTGTACAAATTGGCAACATGGTTTTCTTTGATCTTTTTACCGCTGATAATTTGATGTGTTAATAACTATCTCCATTTGGCCGTTTTTTAATTGCTATTTTCTAGATTAAATGAGAAATAATATGAAACTGATACGCAAATAGAAACTGTACTTTAATGTTTTGCATGTTATGTGAGTTTTAGGAATCGTATGATAGCGTGCTTAGTCTTTTTTGAAAGCTTATTACATATACTTATGATCTGGAGTTTCAAAAAATTGTTTGATGTGTCATTTGTGAATTATGCTTGTCCGATTTCATGACCGTTGTGAAAACGTGCGATAACTAAATTAGTAAATGTTATTTGGCTAAACGAATGTGTGAAACTTGTGATTTGACCTTGGTTTGACTTTGTGACATCATTGACATGACATACTGATATATTTGACTTTGGTTGACCAACTTCACTAAGTTTGACTTTTGTTGAATTGCTTGATTAGTTGACTTCTGTGTTGACTTTTACTATACGATTGTGTCGGTCTGAGCAATAGGACAGCTGTATTGTGAGTCTGTCTTTTGAAATAAAACTTATGTAACTGCGTATTGGTATAATTAGGTTACATTACTCATTCATAGTGTTCAACTACTCTATGACCGAGTAATGTAACCTAATTGTACCAATACGCAGTTACATAAGTTTTATTTTAAAAGACAAACTCACAGTACAGCTGTCCTATTGCTCAGACCGACGTAATCGTATAGTAAAAGTCAACATAGAAGTCAACTAGTCAAGAAAGTCAAAAAAATTCAAACTTTGTCAAGTTGGTCAACCTAAGTAAACTATATCAGTAGGTCATGTCAATGATGTCACAAAGTCAGACCAAGGTCAACTCATAAGTTTCACACATTCGTTTAGCCAAATAACGTTTACTAGTTTAGCTATCGCACGTTTTTACAACGGTCATGCAATCGGACAAGCATAATTCACAAATGACACATCAAACAATTTTTAGAAAGTCCGGATCATAAGTACATGTCATAAGATTTCTAAAAATACTAAGCACGCTATCATTCGATTCGTAGAACTCGCATAGCATGCAAAACGTTCAGGTACAGTTTCTGTTTGCGCATCAGTTTCATATTAATTCTCATTTAATGTAGAAAATAGCAATTAACAAATGACCAACTGGATATGGTTCTTAACAATTAAAATTATTAGTGGTAAATAGATCAAAGAAAAGCATGTACCCAATTTGTACAGTTTTAACCAACTTGTCTCTGTTTTAGACAGAACCTGGACCTTTAGTTTCGGTGCGCACACAACACATAGAAGATAAGGCTTTAAGAGCTAGAAATAAAAACAAGGTATGCTAAGAAATGTGCATTTAACAACATACCAGAAGCACAAGGTCCAATTCAGCTTCTACTTCATGCTAGACAATTATTCGTGCAAACTAGACAGATTCGATCCATTTTAAGTAGTCTTGTTCAGGGTCGAATATACAAGAATCTAGAAACAATTAGCACGTGATGTCTACATTAAATGTCAACTACTAATCATGCGATTTACGGAATACAAGAGCGTGGTTAACAAAAAGCATGTTAAATGGTGTTTTCGTTCATGAACAAATTGCTAGTCAACACGTTTTACCGCAAACATTCAAATAGTCATAAAACGACTTTCACATATCCAATTACTATGATATCCTAGAACATATTATGTGTTTTTTAATTATCTATCCATATAGCATCAGTTCATAAGCCAATTCTAATAACACAAATTTCAATTTTCGACATATAGCATAATCACATACCGAAACTTCAAAAGAGCATAACTTAAGCTATACAAAACGAAATCATGCGATTAAAGCGAGCAAACTTAATAGTTTTTTGATAGACATCTATCTATACACTTTATATTTATAGAAAACTAAGTCATCATGTTAGTATCATAGCAATCAAATTTGTGATTAAACCCTAGCACATAAATTGAACAAATTATCGACTAATATGATACATACACACAATGGAAGGAGCAAAAGACCAACATACACTATGTAATCTCATAAAAATCAGATTTTAACAATTAGGTTTTGAGAGATTTTACCACCAATCAAGCAATTACTTGTATCCACGCGTAGATGAGAACGAGAGAAGCATGATGGTGTACAATTTAGGATTTTGAAGATGAATCGAAGGAGATGTGTTGATGATGAATGTCGAATAGGTGGAGGGTTATTAGGGCTGCCTCTAGTCGACACTTTGGGGGGGGGAGGAGGAAGAAGGTATACGCATTTTTTTTTGTTTTGGATTAGATTAGGGATTGCACTAGTAGTATTAAATCATGGGTTGGGCCAACAATTTAACTAAGTTGACCAAGGGAGGTGATGGAGCTGATCGAATGGGCTGGGAAAAGATTCCATTGGCTTTAAACTTTTCTAGATTAAATTCTATGGTTCGTTTCCATAAATCGCTAACCGAAAACGCGAATCGAATCCCTAAACGTTAATTTCTTATGTTTTTCATCTATAAAAATTCCAATAAATTGTAAGTATTTTTAGAACATAATAATTATATCAAATAATTATTAAAAGTGAATTATATTATGTTTTGGCTTGATTGTTCGCAAAGTGTGGTTCTTTTCTTGTTGCCATTAACCGTACCGAGTTCCCGGAACGTTAATCGGCCGTTAAAATGCATTCCACCAAGT